>NC_056743.1:135458581-135583581 GCF_019279795.1 Protopterus annectens | reverse complement strand
TAATTAGTCCTTGTTGGATTTTTCATGTAGTAACAACTATATATGCATTATTTTACATAAACTGGGTCATTGTGACTAGAATTCATAGGAAGTTATGGCACCAAACAAAAACATAACACCTTATAGAGTTGGAAAAAATTATTTTTTCGCTTCCATTTCATTGCTATCAAGTAAGGGCTGCATATTTAGAAGTCTTCAGTATTCCTTTTTTGCTTACTTTTTCTTTATATACCAATGTTCCTCTGTCAGTTCGTAATAAAATTATTGAGTTCCAGTCTTCCTTTTTATTTTCTGTGATGTGTGGAAAGGAACGCAGAAGTTCTTAAGTGCCCCTAAATTTCCATCATCTTGGACTAAAATCCTGTTTAATATTGCCTCCTTTTTTGGAAAACTTTCTGAGGCCTTCTTTTCTCGTAGCTTATCTAAAAAAAATGCCTAATTTTTACTTTGTGTACATATTTTCATATGCATATCCTCAGCATTCTTCAAATCTATAATGATTTGGGCCTTATTACCACTTCAGAAAAGCTGTTCAAATTTTCCACCACCCTTTATATGAAATTATGTCTCCTTATGCCACCCAAGCTCTGTACTTTGCAGATCAGATTGTGAACTGTTCTCAGTCATTTGTTGTTTTGAAAGATCATACATTCATGGAGTGTATGTGATGCATTGTGGTACTTGTGTGTTTCATTTGTCAGCTCACTTGCCTTTTGCCTCTCTGTTTGTAGACTATGCATGCTAAGCTCTCCTAGTGATTTCTCACAAAGGCTTTATGCCGTCTTTTCTCCCTTCAGTGAATTGCATTTGCTCTTTCTATGAGCTTACAATTACAATATCCCAAACAAAACAGGGTTTTACCAACTGTATACAGGAATCCTAACATACCCTCAACTGTTGATGCATCTTTGTGTCTCTACCTCACATTCTAGCAAATTCTTTTGCAATTTCTCACATTGCCTGATTATCGTTAAAGTCATTTCGTACATCTAAAAATAGTACATGACTACAGAAATATACCGAATAAAGGAAGACTAAGTCCAGTCTTACCAGCAAGGCACAACAAAATAATAAGAGAATTAGAATCCATATAAGATCTATGCTTGTTCTTATTCAACGTCAAACTACTAGAGCAGGTAGAATTTATGAAAATAATAATATATTTTTTTTAGCCAGAATAGTGGGGATAGCATGCATTACTACATGGTCAGGGAAAGTCTGACAGGCAGTTCTGCAATTAATTTCTGTACAACCCCTGCTGTAATAAATTCTGTGACATTTATATCCCTCGGCCTTTATTGGGGTTATAAAATGCACACCTGTCTTTTACATCTTTTAGTTCCATTTAGGTATGAGAACCTTTTATTACTGTTATAAAAGAGGCACTCATATTTTATTTGTTCTCCTGTTCGATACAATTTAGGTATGGAATGACGCATATACAAAATTGATGCATATCTGTGCAGATATTTTAAACTTAAAAAAATGTACGCAGTACAAATCTATATTTTATTTTCTGATCCAGCATAAAATAGTCAAGTTCTGCTAAAGCTAACATGCATTTGAACTACTAAAACATACATTTCCATCAATATTGTACGAATGATAGCTAAAACATGCTTTTGAGCTACTAAAACTAACATTCTATCAATATTATGCTAATAACTGTTGTTGCATTTATGAAGGAAAGTTGCTAAAAGTATGCATCATGAAAAGCTGCCAGGCACAAAGTCTTCCAATTAACACACCAGCATTAGTTCTTGATGTAAACTAAACAGAGATTAACAGTAAGTGGATGTAAGTGGATGCAGATTCACATAAAAAAGTAACTCACTAAGACATGCACTTCTGTTGATCCCTAGTGATATCTGCATTGCTTACTGTACTTATTTCCTTGTTTCACTTGAAAGAAAGTTACTGTTTGTCGTTTTTGCATTTAAGTTACCTGTAACACATTGCATTTAAGTTAACCTGGCACTTGCTCACTAAAGCAATTATATAAGTCAGCTCTAAAAAAATTAAAAGCACTACACCCTCACAAACTCCCCTTGAGTACCTTGTTCCCCATTGGCCCTTTTTTTCAATTATAAAGGAATTCCCAATACTATTCTAGCATGTCCAAAGGTCAGTTGTCAATCTCCTCTCCGGTCCAGCTGGTGAATCTGGGAATCTTGAGGCAATGTTACAACTGCCTCATGTACACAGACAACCCTCTCCTCCTCCCAACAAATTCCAACACATGTGAGAGATGCAACCATATAGCCAAACTGGAGGCTAAGCTCTCTCAACTCAGTACTGGCGTAACCAGTCAGGAGGAGAAGGAAACCACACTCACTACAATTCCAGTCTCACATAGACCTACCACGACAACAAACCAAACACATAAACACACAAAAACATACTCGGAGGCTCTAAATAAAAATCTGCCTAAGCAGCAGAGACCTCCAAAGCAGACACCCAAGCAACCGCTACCCCAAAACAAAACACGTGCAACACATAGCTCACAAAGCCAGTGTGCCGAACAGTCACAGCCCTTAAGGCTAAACAACACACCTGATACACTTGTAATAGGTGACTCTATCGTCAGGCAGACTGACGTCCCGCTCACCAGGCTGAACAAAGAGAAGGTCACGGTGAGCTACCTGTCGGGCGCTAGGATCCGCCACATAACACAAGCACTCAGGTCACTCCAAGGCAAGTACAAATATGACTCAGTCATTGTCCATGCTGGTGTGAATGACCTGAGACATACCTCCCTGGACTACATGAAAAGAGACATAGAGGAGCTCTCTGAGCATGTAGCCCAGGCCGGTATGACCCTCACCTTGAGTAGCATCTTACCCTCACCAAGAATGATGCCACAATATGAAGACAAGATGATCAATTTCAACAATTGGCTTAAGTGTTGGTGTCATTTAAAGGGGATCCAGTGCCTGTCAGCCTGGGATGACATGCTCGACAAGCCACGATGCTTCGCTAGGGACAGCTTGCACCTGTCACCCCTGGGCTTTCGGATATTGGCAAAGGCTCTTGCTACCCCCATAGTGCCTTTTTTAGGCAAGGCTCAAAAGACAAACCCACCTCCATAGGTATCACAAGGGATAAGAAACTAAGAGTAATGCTACTCAACGCCAGAAGTCTAAACCTCAAGATGCACACACTCAAAACTCTCCTTAGCATGGTGAACATCGATATCTGTGCAGTAACAGAAACCTGGTTCAGGGCTCCCGAGAACACCCCAGCACTACCAGGTTATACCTCATACCATGCTTTTCGCCCCAAAACTTGGACCGAACCACAAAAGGAGGGGGAGTATCAATATTCGTCAAAGATACCCACACCTCCAGGTTGGTGGCACAGCATGAAGCATCAGAGACTATCCATGTGCAACTAACAGTGGGTAAAACTGCCTTCCAGTTTATAGCCTGCTACAGACCACCCTCCCAAACACAGGAACCCCACTTGGCCTTCCTGAGAATACTGGAAAATATGAAGGTCTCTCCAAACACCATTCTATTGGGCGACTTCAACTACCCAAACATAGACTGGGAGCATTACTCTAGCTCCAACACCCTAGCCCAAAGGTTCCTAGAATTTATAAACTCAAATGCTATGGAACAACTTGTTACCACTCCCACAAGAGGGGAAAACATACTGGACCTGATCATCACCAACATGGGGACACTATGCTCCAGACCAGAAGTGTATCCCTCACTGGTAAGATCAGACCATAAACTAATCTCACTGGATATTCACATCCCGACCCCACCCCTGCCCAGAAAACCACAGTGAAAAACTTCTCTAAAGCAATTTCACACGCCTCAAAACCGAGGCGAAATCCTTCAAAGCCCCCGGGCCTGTGGAAAATACGGCCCAGACCGCAGAATCCTTTATAAACGCATTCTATGAACACCTTCAGGAATGCATGGATCATGCAATCCCAAATAAAACCAAGACCCAATCCTCCAAAGGCAGACGTCCTGTCTGGTGGACCCCAGCCATAAACAAACTATACAATAGAAGGAGGAAGCTACTACATGATAGAGAAAAATCCCAAAAAGGGAAGGCATCTCTGATCAGTATTAGCAAAAAAACTACGGGCACTCATAAAATCGCCTAAGGCCAGCTTCGAGAGAAAAATTGCACAGGACACTAAGGATAATCACAAGGCTTTCTTTAGTTATGTTAGGAACCTGGGTGGGAATTCCCAGATATGCTCAGAATTAGTCCAAAATGACAAAAATCGACCGAGCCCACAGACATTGCCAACATCGTAGCTGACAGGTTCAGTGCAAACTTCTCCCCCCTCTCCCCACCAAAAGGGCAAATATCTATCCCAACAGAGTGCTGCCCCCCTGACATCTCAGATGCTCAGGTAAGAGCTGCCCTCTCCAAAGCAAAAAACACAGCATCAACGGGACCAGATGGTGTCCCGGGCTGCGTCCTACATGAACTCCAAGAAGAGCTAAACCCAAACATAAAACTACTGTTCAATCTTAGCCTTACTACAGGATATGTACCCAAAGAGTGGCGTACAGCAACAGTGGTCCCTCTCCACAAAGGTGGTGCCTCAACGGATCCTGGAAACTATCGCCCCATAAGCCTGACTAGCTTTGGTCTGCAAAGCTATGGAAAGGATCATCATGGACCTCATAAATAAAGATATTGGGGACCTACAGACACTGGATCCTACCCAGTTTGGCTTTGTTAAGGGCAGATCCTGCCTCTTAAACCTGGTCGATTTCTTTGAAACAGTCACCAAGGCCATTGACGAGGGGAAGGTGGTCCACACAACCTACCTGGACCTCGCAAAAGCCTTCGATACAATACCCCACTCGGGCATTATAGATAAGCTCACAAGCTTAAATATAAACCCCTATGTCGCTAGATGGGTTGCAAACTGGCTCAAGGACAGAACTCACATGGTTAGAATTGCTGGAGCCATGTCAGACTCCAAACCAGTTACAAGTGGCGCCCCACAAGGCTCAGTCCTGGGACCTCTCTTGTTCGGTATATATTTCTCGGCGGTACAGGCCAACACGGAAGGACTGTGGCTGACCAAGTTCGCAGATGACTGCAAACTGGGCGCCATAATCAACTCTCCAGCTGACACAAGCATCCTCCAAAAGGGCCTCATAGAAACAGACAACTGGTGCCAGAGCCATGGCCTCAAGCTAAACGCCAAAAAGTGTATAGTCATCCCCTTTGGCAAAAACAAAGTGCCCACAAATTACCACATAGGTGGTAATCCATTAAGTACAGAAGAAGTCATTAGGGACCTGGGGACCCAAGTTGATAGCAATCTCTCATTTGACAACCACGTGGCCAAAGTGGTTAGAAAAACATTTTATATAGCCCACCTAATCATGAAGGGATTCACATCTAGATCAGGGAGGTCATCGCCTCTTTACTCATCCCTCATCAGGCCCATAATTGAGTACAATGCCCCTTTTGGGATGTACCTTACCAGACACCTGCAGCAACTGGAAAGACCCCAAAAGTACCTCACCAAGAGGATCAAAGGGCTCAAACAGATGCCATATGCTGCCCGGTTAAAGAAACTCCAGCTCTACTCAGTGGCATACCGCCTGCTCAGAGGCGATCTGTGCCTGACGTATAAAGCCATGTCCAACCCGGAATTAATGGACATGCTGCACCTCAGAAAATCCAAATCCCATCGAGCTACGCGCTTGAGAGACTTGAACCTCAGCACTGAAATAAATAGGACATGCTGGAGGGACAGATTCATAACCCAGAGGCTCCCTTCACTCTGGAATAAAATCCCAGTCCAGGTTAGGCAGAGTCCCACATTGACTCTCTTCAAGAGGAATCTTGATGAGTGGATGGGAGATCGTAGGTTTACCCCGGCTATCACTTCTGTGTCACTGTTAGACAGAGGCACAATATACTAACCTCAAAAAAAGGCATAGCAAAATTAATTTAAAATGGGTGGCGAAAGCCAAACACACTCTGGCTAGGCTTATAAATGCCCTAGGGCAGATAGCCTAGTATGAACCTATGAACCTATGAACATGCCTCTTACTAGCAAGAGTTACTGCTTTTATAAACAAACCAGAATCCTTACAACTTCAGTGCCTCTACATAACTCCATTAATCTTGTCAGTAAATGAAATCTATAAATGCAATATACTTTTCCTTCATGTCACAAATAATATGACTCATCTGGTTCATACCATTAAGTATGTAAGGAGCAACACACATGTGCCATCACCATAGTGTACAGGGAAAATTCCTGATAACAACCTAGCCAACCTGGATTCATTATTGATTTTGTTGCTGAAGTAAATTGTGACGGGAGCGAGATGTGAGTGAGCAACAGATGAACCCACTGCTGCTAGGATGGCATGGACTAATCTACTACTGTACTGACTCATGAATTCTTACTAGGCAGGTAGTCTTGGTGGTCATATAGAGCCTAACCATGCAACCCTGTCAGTTTAGTGGGAGGATTTGCCACCACACTTGATTTGCTGCTGCTCTCATGTGGCTGGGATGATTGATCGGTACACCAACCCAGTATGGAGAGAGTATCAATATATATTGAAGGCCTCAAGACTGGCTCAAACTTCTCTAAATGAATAGTGCTACCAGAAGGTAAGGGAGATTAGAAGTTGCTAATTTGGAATGTCCAAGAGATGAACCATATCTAAAAAAGGCATTATGGGCAGAAAAAGTGATAGTCAATATGTAAAAGTCTTGAGAGGAGAGAGATGCAGGCCATCCCTGGTAAAAAAAGCTATCCTGTTGATCATTGCCTCTCATGCTGAAACATACAGACAGACAGACAGACAGACAGACAGACACACACACACACACACACACACACACACACACACACACACACACACACACACACACACACTGGATCCCAAGATTGATGCTAGTTAGCAAAGTGTTGAAGTCAATTATTTTGCTTTGGAATTGTGACATTCTTAAATATGGTAAGACAAGTGTCTTTTCTACCTCACACACATGCATGGAGACCCTAGCCATATCTCTTTGGAGATCCCTAGCCTACAGGTCATTGACAATGACATGGGCAAATGTGAAGTTGTAATCATATTTGGGGTGGATGTTTCTAAGAGATCTAGCCATGTCAGAAATCCTGGTGCCAGAGACAGAAATGTCCATGGCCTTAGCTTTGCTCAGCCTGGTGAGTGGAACATCCCTCTATCTGACTAAGGAGTTGCCTATTGCTAGTACATTGCCATGTGTGGTTACTTCGTCTGGAATCCTAATGGGTATGGGCTTGGAGCTACAGAAACCCCTCTTAAATGTGACCAAAGGTGAAGGTACTTCATGACATTTACCAGATAATCCCTAGTGGATGCATGAGAATGATGCAGTAGCATGCAGGGCCATAACAAGCACTTTGCTGCATCAAGTAGTGTTTATTATTGTAGCCATTTGCAAATTAAAATAATGTATTAAAATTTTATCCTCCAAACAAAAAATTTAACTGACATAAGCTGGGCAGAAGAACTTTGCCTTACTTTTGTCTTAACAATGTACTGATCAGACAAGAGTAAGCAAAAGTGATGGATGGTTGATTTGATTTATGCAAGCAGGAAAAATTATGGTTGCCTTGACCAGGTGAGAGATGTGATAAACAGTCTTGTCTTGCCTTGCCTAGTTTTGCTTTCATAACAACTTTCTGAATCAATATTTTTGCTGAAAGGGATTTACTGTGATGGGTAAGTCAGCATCCTCCATATCCAACAGTGCTACAAGGGAGTTGTAGTTCTCTCCTATCAGAGGCAGTGCAGTCTTTATAGCTAAATCTAGACTGATAAATTAAACTGATTAAAACTAAAAAAGTCTAGCACTAATCTCTGGATTTTTTTCCTTTTGGGGAAGTGGAAAAACGTCTGGGAGTAAAGCATAGTCTTTTTCTTGCGGTCTTGGACCTACAGCATTTCCTTTTCTTTTCAGCAAAAGTTTTTCTATTAAACCTAATGCAATTTCAAAACATTGAGCTTATGTGTAAGCAACTAGTTTTAGAAGACAATGATTCAGAAGTTCCGCCAAACTGCTTCGTGAAAGTGTCTGCAGAATCCACTTTTCTGCAGAAATATGCTCCCAAATTAGGATGCAGGAGTGAAAACTGCACCCTGCTAGAGATGTCTGAGGAAGGTAAATACAGAATTTTAGATGTCATAGGGATTTCCATTGATTTTGTTAGCTGGGTTTTCTGGGAAACTAAGCAGTGGGAGAACATGAAGCTTGTTTTTGCCTACAATATTTTTTGCAGTGTCAACTGCTGTTTTCTTTAAAATGTCTTATTTTTACTAGGTGGGAAGTTCCTGGAATACTGAGGAGACAGTTTCTGAAAGAGATGCTTGATGTTGCTCCACTTTTCTTCCTTCTAATCATTTAGTATGTCTTTATAACATCAACCACAAGCTATTGTGGATATGCCTAACTCTTTAGCTAAGTGTGCCGTCTTAGAGCTAGAAAGACACTAAAGTTCTTGTCACTGCATACACATCATGTTATTAAAACTTCGGAATATATGCGCCAGTGCTATCAGATGCTGCATTTGATTTTTCCATTTTGTCTTTCACTTTTCACTGTAACAATAATCAAGCATCACCAACTACTTTATCTACTATTTCACCAAATACTAATTCAGGTCTAGGTATAATTTGTCATATTCTAAATATACTATATAATTGTCATCCCTTAAACAATTCACAGTTACTTTGTGTAATTCTTGAGAAATTAAAAGCATCAGACTGTCATGATAGGTCAGTACCCACTGACCTTTCTATCTTCAAACTGTAGAATGGATTCTATACATAACATGTCATGTTCTGAACATATCATGTAATCTTTTTCCCTAAGTTATTTATCTCTAAATTATCTAATATGCTGTCAGTGTTTAATATGTTAACTTCCTGAATGTAAATATGTCTGTGTTAACTTCAATTTATGTAATTGAAGATTTTCTCCCCAGGCCACCGCTGAAAATTGACCTGTGTTCAGTCGAACTTTCCTGCTTAACAAATGTAAAATAAAATAAAATAAATAAAAAATCACTGTCCAGAAACACAGGACAGTCTCTTACAAGAAAGTCAGAATGAAGTTTTGATGGGTTATTACATGTGAGAACATGAATATTCTTTTACCATATCTAGCAAGAATTTCTGATCCCTTATCAAAAGGAAGGGAAGACAGACAAAGTTTGCCATGAGTGTTGGGTAGAGCAGAAACAGTATATGGATCAGCCTTAAGATTGTTAAATAGATCTGGTCTGCCTGCTGGAGCTCTCCTTAGCATCCTTCTTGTGTGTTGGAGTGACTACATGGGAGGTACTTGAAAGTATAATGTAACTGTGAGTTGAACCACTTAGACTCTTTAAATGTGATTTTATAGTACTGCCTTTTCCATGAAGACAAATGTACTGTGTGCAAAAAACAAAGCTCTGTCATATTACCTTTTTCCCCAAAAGTGACGTATTCAGAGAGAGACCGAGAACCATGAAGATGATTACTTGGCCATGTTTAAATTGTGCTGGCATACTAGCTGTTGTGTGCCACTACATAAATTGACTGCCAACCAGTCACTTTAACACAAGGAAAGGGTACATTCCCATTTTGTTAGACACCTCTAGCCAATTTAATCTTACTTGTAGCTTCTTTAATGAACTACTGAGCAAAATGTGTTGTTCAGCAAACATCTACACCAGCCATTAATTTTTTGACTAGCAGGGTAAAACTTGATTTTGCTTTGTAAGGTACTTCAGTTTCATTGCCAAAGTGACCCCCACACCAACCCATAAGTTATTGTTGAGTAGAAAGTGTCAAAACTATATATCCCTTGATACAAAAATTAATTAATGTGTCCACTAACACCCACCCGAACCTAACCCCCCCCCTTTTTTTTTTGCTAGGAAAAGTTACTCCAAATAAATTACCAATCCTCCTGCGACCAAAATTGTACCTTAATTTAGATCCCCATATCAGACAAACGCTAGCTATTTTCACCATCCTGCCTCCTTTATGTTATGGCAACCATGGGACCACAATCTGCTTCTACACTATCTGTCATCATCTTATTAGCACTGGATAAACTGTCTCATGCTTACTGACAATGATTTAGTATTATCCTACAATGATTAAAAATGTGAGAGGTATAGATACCTATTGAAGCTAGAGGCTAGCCTGTCATCTAGACCTGCTGTCATTACCCTCCAGGTTGTGAGCTCCCACACTTTTTTGCCACTTACCAAACAATAATCCTTCTATGCTGAGATACCTGAGAAATTCCTCCCATCCACAACAAGTCTCAAAGGCCTCTGAGGCACAAACCAATCACACAATCCCCTCAGTACACACATACACCCCACTACCTACATATTCAACACCCACCATTAAGAGTCACCTGGATGACTCAACATATCCCTTAAGTCCTTTCTGGCAAGTAAATTTACATTGAAATGACCTAATAATAGGTGACAGCATGGTGAGACACAGACACACCACTCATTAAGCTGAATAAGGAAAGTATGACAGTGAGCATCCTCTCAGGCACAGGATTTCTCAGGTACTAGCACACTCACGTCTCTCCACCCCAAGCATGCATATAACATGGTTGCTGTAAATGGCTGTGTGAATGAATTGAGACACACATCCTTGTTGTATATGTATATATATTCCATATATATATTCCAAAGACATGCAATCTGGAGCATTTCTCCCCTGGCCTCCGCTGAAAATAGGCTCTGTGGAACCTAGTCGGACTTTCCCGGTCAACAAATGTTAAACAAACAAACTATATATATATATATGTATGTATATATATATATATATATATATATATATATATATATATATATATATATATATATATATATATATAAAAGCAGAGACATGGAGCTGTCTAAGTATGCTTCCAAGGTTAGTATGCAACTTGTATGCAGTACCCTTAGTAAGAAAGATTCCACAATATGGACAAAAATAATTGATTTTAACCATTGGCAGCATTTGTAGTGTCACTCAAACAGGGCTCAATATATGCCTGTCAGAAGGTAGATAGCTGACAGCCTAAACCGCTTAGCAAGGAATGGCTTGTACTCCCCCCCCCCCCTCCATGTCTTCTGTATATTGGCTAAAACTTTTTTTCTACCTTCATGGTGCCTTTCTTAGGCAATGTCATAGTGTTCCATCTACCAAAAAACAATGTGAAATCTGTGCTTGATGCCTCAACAAAATCTGCCCTCCATGTAAGCTTTCACTGTCCCTAGAAAATATTGACATCTGCATTGTCACTGAAACATGGTTCCTGGACACGGATAACAAACCTTCAGACCCATTACTGATGGCACCTCTGGGATAGGTGGTGGTTTTCTCATATTCCAGCACAACTCATTCACATAAAGATTTATAATGTAAGATAATGATATGAAGTGCCTCTGCATCCGAATAGTTATTCATAAGACTCCATAACATTTTCTGGTAATTACAAAACCTCTTCTATTATACTTATTATCCACAAGTTTTATTTAAAAAAACTTGAATCCCTCAGTATAGAACCTAACATCATTTTTGTTGATTTGAAATACCCATTCATACCTCTCAACCTCAGGGCATTGAACAGAGGAGTGAATACCCTAGAAAAGTAGGTGCATCCAGCTAAAATATGGATATCTGATTAGCATACAATTAGAATATTAAATAGCATGTAACTTTGCCCAATTCCATTAGGAATGTTGGATACTCGGCAACATATGTTCAAAAAACAGAGAGTGACAAAAATGGTGGAAAATTTCAGCCTATTATCAAAGACAGAATATAAAATCGCTGGGCTTTAATGAACAGTATTGCAAAATTCTACCACACAAGGTCATTTATTTTTGTTTCAGAAAAAGGGAGATGCATGATTTGTCTTTCTTTAAATTACTGTTGCCACTAATATATCGGTCGTGTAGTATGGCTGTCTGTGGACAAGACAGCTTCAAAAATGACATGATGAGGGAGATTCAGATAATTGTGAGTCAGGGCAAATCAAGCCTGATAATAGGAACTAGTCTTTACAAACATTATGCCGCTATGCTCTACGCCTGCAACTACCGCATCACTCAGTAGGTCTGGCTAACACTCAGTGGTCTTCACAATCAGGACAGAACACAGCAGTTCCATGAATCCTGCTATCTTTTGGGATTTTTCTAAGGCCATTCTTCTAAAACTAGTGGAGGACCTGATGTAATTTTTAGAAGGTCTGTCCCCTCAAGGACCCTGTGGCTAATTCTGCAACATTTACAGATGGCCTCTACTTTCATCTCACTGCCCGTGTCACGGCACCAGTCTTGCTCCACCACAAGTATAATGTTGAATTTGGGCATATTCCTCTTTGGTGGGCCACTGTTATAAACAAACTATGTAACAAAAAGCACTTAACTCCTAGCGACAAACTGAAAACATTTCATTCTAAAACTACAAAATCAAAGAAAGAACTTAGAAATAAAATCAAACCCACCAAGGTTAACTATGGATTGAAAACTGCCACCAATAGCAAGGATAACCTTAAGTCCAATGCACTGAAAAAGAGTCCTGGACTCGAAAACTCTGCAGTGTTGTAAACAAAATTATATTTGTGACGGTTGCACTTTTTTTGGTTTATTTTCAGTAGTTTATATTTTGTACAGTGCTGTCCGTTTGGCTGAATATCTTGTTTTATCTTCATGATTCCTTTTTTAACAATGTTAGAAATCTGAGAAAGAATGCCCTGCATTGTACAGAGTTTACTTATAACATTTCCCACTCAAGTGAGTACACCATATTTGGCCACTGTATAACTTTCTTACTCTCTATATTCTTTTAACTCTGCATCACATTCTCCTTAAGATTTTACTCTCTTCTATATAATATGTATAATGTCTCCATACTGCATGAACTCATTTCAACTACAACCATCTGTATTATGTAAAGAATTTCTCATAGTGGATAATAAAGTACTCAGACCTTATAGTGGCATTACTCAAATCATTTTGTATACATTAGACTGCACTGACACTCCATCTGAATTGCATAGATTAATTTAATTTTATTGGTATACTTTTCCCCGAACTAAGATTAAAATTGGTCATATGTGATCAGTACTCTATCCTAGATTACAATTTCAAATTGATAAATAAATAAATTAATAAATACATTTGGTCACAGTTAACATATTAGCTGACAGATTTGGTTTACTTCCCCAGTTGCCCCTCACCCTTCCCACACGATACATTGTTTCTACTCATCCCACCCCTCCTCCCCCACAGATCCCCTCCCATCAACTCTTAAAAGCTATCTCAAAAGTTAAATACATTAACTCCATGGGCCAGACATCTGAAGCTTGAAATCTTTTGTCTCATACCAGTTTGGGTTTGTTTTCACCTCCCTACTAAATCTTGTGAAAGTTCTGGAAAAAGTCACAAAGACCTTAAATCATAGCAAAACCATGCACACAGCTTACCTCGATCTGGCTAAGGCCTTTTTTAATCCCTCAGTCTCCAGATGATTTTAGCAGACTCTTTAAAACTATATATATATATATATATATATATATATATATATATATATATATTTATACTTATGACAAATGCAGCTATGTCAATAATCTAATAACCTATTAATGTAGCCACAACTTAAAATATGGCCAATAATCTGACAAACTGACAAGAACATATGATGTAGGCACATGTCATCTCACCTTTTGTGGGGAGTGTGGGACTACTAAATGTCATAAGTAGACTTTGTAGAACAGAACATCTATTTACATATTAAAATGGCTGGATCAATATAGCTTTCTGTTGCAGTGACGCTTTCCAAACTAAGACATGTAAATATGCTATATTTCTTTATTGCGATTGAGAGACTACTTCTATTTAGTGAAAAAACTTGTGCTAGAAGTTATTGGTGATTTAGTTTAATAAACCTTACACAAGGTTTACGTTAACATGGCTGCACGTGTGAAGAAATCTTTTAGAACTTTGGGTTCTGTAAATATGCAATGTTTCATTACAGCTTCTGCACTATAATTTGCACTGGACACAGATGCAGTGAACATGACATGCTGTATTGGGAGAGGTATAACAAAATACAATACCCTAAATACTATACAAGCTGCAACTCCAAAAGAGTAATATATCTGTAACTGAAAAAGAGAAAACTCTGGACTTGCAACTGTGTAAATGTAAACATCTGTGCAAAAATACACAATACCATGATTTTTTAGGCTTCAGGACTATGGACTGCTTTCCCTGAGATAATTGCACCATTTGCAGCTTTGTATGTAAAATAATGGGTATTTATATTTTATACACTGCACAAGTGTACAAAATGAATCTGCAGTATCTTGCCAATATGATAAGGCAATATGTATGAACCAATTTTGCTGTTTTTTTGCTTATATGCAACTTATGAAGAAATCACCCAAGCAAACTGCTGAAATCTAAGTATGTAAATCAAAATATAAATGTGCAGGAGATACCTCCTCCATACATGCATATGAACTCCACATTTGGAAGTCTGCTGCAACTATGTGTTTCCAGTATTAGCTGGCAAGTGCATGCTCACACTAATATTATGAGAATTCACTGCAAAAAGTTGCTCATAACTTCGCATAGCAGAACTGGCCAGTAGAAAAGCCCACTTTACTAGCAGCCTTGCTCTGCAGGTGTCCAAGCAAGCATTAATGAGGGAAAGTTAACTCAGCAATCAAACTAGAGAGACGGAAGCATTATAAATTATACAATGGAATCATCATCTGTATACCTTGATCGTGGGTTGAGGTCCATGTACAACTTTAAAAATATGGACTGAAGTATATTTGATAGGAAAGTGTGGAATCACTAAGGAAATGTTTGAGAACACCATGCATGAGAATTGCACACTGTTGCATGAATAAGTTTATTGTTGAACAAACTTGTTATAAATAAGAAGCAAAACTATGTGATTTCATCTTCAATATATTTGCTTTGATGTGGCATACAAAATATGTAAATATGTGACTTTTGCTATAAAATGTTAAAAGAAAACTGTATATGGAGTTTGTAAATCAAACTGTAACTTCCTTCTACTGAGAACTATACTATTTTACACAGGATGTGATCAAGATCTGTTCCTGGGCCAGAAGGCTAAAGGGATGTAAAAAGCAATTTACAGATTCTTTAAGGAGACAGATAACCATGTCTAGGGAACAAACTGATTAGTATGTAAATTTAACAGATTGCTTAGCTGCATCTGTGGTTTGTATGATGCTATATAAACCAAACAGCCGCAAAAGTAAGGGAAAATAAGGAAAAAAAAACACTATGCAGGTTGTGCAGTCATATCTTTGCTCTATGTGTAATGCAGTTTCAGCCCATTTAATTTAGGTCAGTTTTTTAGCTCAGAAAATACTGGGGGAAGTCCAGCTGTGAAAAATTACCATTTGCATACATAATTATCTGGCATATTAACAAGACTGCAACTGTAATTGGGAGGTGCCCAATCTGATATCCTGGCAGTGTACTACCTTGAGTGAGGACAAAGGAATGTAGTAGTGGAAAATATTACCACCCCCCCTCAGAAATTCAAGAGAGGGCATGTGTATGCATCTTTGTGGCTGTGGATGTAAGACTTTCCTTATAGTACAGCTGCTGTGGACAAATGAGAATTGGATGGCAAAAAAAGAGAGAGAAAAAGAGGTTGGTGAGAAGGTGGAATGGGGAGCTAGGCCAAACACTCAATACAGTGTTTACTGTGAAACCTTTTCTTGGGTGTGGATGATATGAGCAGCAGTGCAAACTTCTTCCAGCTTCTTGTGATTCATATCCCTAACCCTGGAAAAGACATCATTAAATCACACTCCATCCCAAATAGTACACTGAGCGATTGTCCCGTGAAAATGTATATAATGCCAAACAAAAGCAGAAACCGACCTAGCAATGCCAAAAATATACAGTGTTAATGACCACAGTCTGTGTAACAGAAATGTTGAGCAACACTCTAATTGCTACCCATATCCCTCCAATATAAGCAATAATGAAAACATGGCTAATAGTGAAGACATTCCCTCCACAGGCTACAAGATTATATGCAGTGATTGCCTTAGTAAGCAAGAAGGTGGGATCACAATCATTTTCCTATCTAACTTGAATGTATCAATCTACCCCTACCCAGCTCAAAAAATTTGACCAAAAGGAATAGTAATAACACCCCTTCTCAAAGTAAGCACACATAAGACCACCTCCATTATAGGAGCCTACATCCCTCCTAGTAAAATAATCTACCTTTAATAGAGAATTTACTAAGCTGGGTAAACACCAATATACAATATGACATACTACTTACTGGTAATCCCAATACAGATCTAAACTTCACAAGCCCAAACTATTAGGAGTCAAGTATAACATGATTCATAGTTTGAGGTCAGTTATAATTCATTCTATGGTTTGTAGCGGAGGCTTGTAGAATTTGATAATCTCAAGAGTAAGGGATGCAGACACCGTGGTGCTTTGAATAGAAGACTTTGGGTGAAGTTGATGCTAAATTTGTTTGCAAGGATATTGGCAATGTCTAACTGGTCAGAATGTGAACTTCACATATGGAAGTCTGCTGCAACTTTATCTTTAGATTCCTGGCATTGATGAGAGCCACCTTAATGTGATCCAGTTTTGGGACCGGTATGTAATCTACTTTTGAATTTCCATTAACTGAACACTGCCTAAAAAGTAACTAAGGGGACAGCAAAGGCTTTAGCCAGTGTAAGAAAGTCTTGAAATGAGATTCAGGTTATCCTTAGTGAAGCAAGCTAGAATAAAGAAAATTATAACACAATTAAGACAAGAAATGTCACTGTTAGAAAAGTATTGAAGAAGGCACAGATCAACAAAAATACGTAGAAAGATAGATGTGATAAAAGCATCATGCAGTATCAAAACAAACTGGGACCTATCATGCATTATTTCAAACAATAAACTAAAGATATCACCACTGGCAGAAAAACTTAGAAGATATGCAGATAAATATGAATAAGAAGTACAAAATAAGAAATTCGTTGATGACTAATGTGAAACAAAGTAAAAAAATTAAATAATAGGCACATTTTGGAGAAGTGTCTATGAAAACACTCTGGAACATAACAAAAATGCTGAATGGATAGAAGAAGTAAAAGAAACAGTAAGAAGTTGAAATGTACAGGATATGAAATGGAATGAAGTACCAGCCAGAGAAATTGAAACTTCTTCTTTTGGCTTTGTCCCGGTTAGGGGTCGCCACAGCAGATCAATTGTCCTCTCATGATTGGCAGTGGAGTTTTACGGTGTCGAGTTGCCAGCCCAACCTTCCACAGAAGGCACACACATGCACGCACTCATTCCTAGGACCAATTTGGAGTATCCAATCCACCTACAGCATGTCTTTGGGATGTGGGAGGAAACCCGAGCACCCGGAGGAAACCCACACGACCACAGGGAGGACATGCAGACTCCGCACAGAAGGCACCCCAGCTGAGGATCGAACTGGAGAACCTCTTGCTGTGAGGTGACAACGCTAACCACTGTACCACTGCGGCCACCCAGCCAGAGAAATTGAAACAAAATTAAGAAAAGCTTCTAATTTGAAAACCCCAGGCCCAGATACAGTACCTAACTTCCAACTAAACGTATTAGCATCTTTACACATAGATTTAGCCCTGAACAAGAACTGCTTATATGCACATCCCAAACAATCACCAACCTGGTTAACAACAGGAAAAATGATACTCCTCTTTAAGAGTGAACCTATAAGCTCTCCTATAAACTATACACCAATAACTTGCCATCTGACTATGTATAGACTATATACTGGAAATGATGCCAACAGAATTTACAGTCATTTAGAAGAAAACTCAATCATGGCAATAGAACAAAGAACAAAGTCATATGGAATAAAAGACCATTTGTTGTTACCATCATAATGGAGAATTGTATAAATGGGAAGAATCTAAATATGCCATAGACAGATTACAAAAAAGCATTTGTCAGCATCCAACATTCATGGATAAAGTAGTGCTTACAGATATACAAAATACACCCTAACTTTTTCAATTACATTATAGTGACTATGAAACAGTAGCAAACCACTTTACAGCTAAGCCATGACAAAGGACAGATTATTATGCCAGGACTAAAAATTCTAAGAGAAATATTCCAGGGTGACTGTTTGTTACCACTGCTCTTTTGTTTTGTCCTTAACCCATTAAGATGTCTACTTAATAGATTAGGTCATAGTTACAATTTGGCTCTCAGAAAACAACAAAGTGTAAAAACTTACCATCTTCGTTTTGTGGATAATTTAAAATTGTATAGTTCATCAGATGAGGAGCTAAAAGCTCAACTGTAAGTGATCAAAACTTTCTCAGCTGATATAAGAATGTCATGTGGTCTTGAAAAATGTGCAAAAGCAACATTTAAAGCAGGAAGGCTGCAGTACCAAGAAAATATCAATCTGAGACAGGAATGTGATAAAGAAGAAACTTGAGCAGGAGGGAGTTAGTACATAAATATTTTGGAACTGATAAAGGATTGACAATAAAACATGAACAAATGCAAACAAAACTCAGTACGGAATATTTTAGAAAACTAAAATGAATACTGAAAACAACCCTGACATCTAGGAAGAAAGTCCAAGCTATAAACCAGTTTGCTCTTCCTGTTCTAACTTACAGTTTTGGGATAATTGACTGGTCCCAAATGGTATTCGATCGGTTGAAAAGGAAAACAAGAAAAATGCTTCACGCTTATCAAGTGATATATAAATATCAGCATATACCAAGATTATATGTATTCCTCATTCTGAAAGCGGTATGGCCCTCCTGGAAATTGATTACATGTATAGAGTTGCAACAATAGGACTGCATACATATCTGCTGACCTCACTAGTTCTAAACTTAGTGTAAGTTTTAAAACAAGTGGAGAACAAGTCTAAGGTGACTTCACTTCTTAGTTTAGCAGAAGCATATCGGTGTCAAGTGAGAATGGAAATCAAACCAGAAGTGGACAAAAATCAGACAGCAATTGAATATGCCAAAAAACAAGAGAAAGAATATAAGAATAAAGATTAGATATGAAGGCAAGACATGTGAAAAGGCATAAATATAGTTGCAAGTTCAGAAAACTCCTGGAACAACCTCATATTGATCAAGATCTGATGCAGGAATGTTTAAGGAGAGGTGAATTCAAACCAAAACTGAAAGGTTAACATCATCGGCCCAGGATATTGGTCTATATTCACATTGGTTTACAAAATCCACTGAACATGAAAAATAGACAGATGCAGACTTTGTAAACCAGAACTGGAAGCAGTCACACATCTTGTTGCTGGGTGCGATACACTAATGTCAGAGGGCCTGTATACTGAAAGGTATAATAATGGGGCAAGGCTGTTGTATTGGGTATTCTGTAAACATTGCAAATTTGAAGTGCTGAGAAGCATTGGAAACATGAACCACAAAGCATTATATATAATGATGGAGTTTATATCACATGGGCTCACCCATTATCATCAAGAAAACCAGATATTGTAGTCCATAAAAAGAAGACAAAAGTAGCATTGACCACTAAAATGGAAACACCCAGTGATTACAGTGTCTTAAGTACAGAGAAAAACAAAGACATAAAATACCAAAATTTGTAGGCAGAAACAAGGGAGATGTGGAAGAAGGTTAGCCAGACAGTTCCAACAGTAGTATTGGCAAGGAGTCTCATAAAAAGTAATTTACATTCACATTTAGATATGTTACCAATACATGTAACTCCATATGAATTGCAGGAGGAGTCAATTCTGGGTACATTGTGGCTGCTGCAAAGAGCAGTTCTAGCTAACATCAAAGACTGAAACAATACTAATTTCACAAACTTTAATCATACTATGACTTAAGAATGGTGTCCATTCCCACTGTAATGACCCCACCCTCTGGGCCAGTGATCAAGGAGCCCTAATCTTTAACCCTGACACCTGTGGAGGAATGTTCACTTTCAGAGAAATAAATACATACGGTATTTCCAGATGCAGCTCTCTGCACCAAGTACAATTTCTCTAAAGAGCACACTGGGAATGCAGTCAACATGGGGTCTGGATTTCTTTATCTCTGTCTCCCTACAGGGCTCAATAAGGCTCCCCACTAGCACAGCTACAGGGTTAATTCCTCAGCTGAGTGACCAAGCCAAATCCTCCAGCACCTTCTCCGTGAAAACGTGCTCCAAGTAGCTGACACACACTGTGAGATTTGGTTTTACACGCACACGCGCACACACACACACACACACACACACACACACACACACACACACACACACACACACACACACACACACACCTGGGAAAGGCTGGTACAGATTTACCTACTGTGCCCCCTTCTGGCCAGAGTATAATGTAGTTATCACTGACACCAGATACTCCGCAATCAGCTACTCTAAGGCCCTTAAGAAACGGTGTCCAATTATACCATGGAATAATAATACTAATACAAATGGTAGTAGCTGACCAAGAGAGCTAGGCCTTCAGGAGTGGCCCACACAGTGTCGCCAAATGAATATAAGTACTCTGAAAGGTTAAATACATTCTAAAAGGACCAGCCACAATAAAAGCTTTAAAAAATGTAATAAATAATAAAAGAACATGAAAATACTGGCTATATATTTACAGTAAACCAGAGTTCAACTCACAGGAAATATTGAAAACACTGATGGACAGACTCAGACAAGAAAAACAATATCTAAATTAAGCTTCACCCTATTTTCCTAACTGAAGCTAGGAGACTTACTATTCCCTACTTACTTAATAGAGCAAGGCAGATGATGTGGTGAATGGTCCTTCTTATTGCCATGCCCAAAACAGAATACTCTTCACTGAGAGATATCTCTTTGTAATACGTAAAATTTCCAAGATGGCTAGCAGAATAACCTCATCTGATCACCTGACTCTAAATTCTCACACTGTTCCCCTTTGAAGCTTTAGTGAGGATGTTAGCATAGATGCGATAAGATGCATATCTAAAGGTTTGCTAATTTTTATGGCAGTGCCTGGGGCTTCCCCTCTTTTTACTCAGCTAATAAACATAGGTTTTTTCCAGACATGCCATCTCCAGTCCTATTCAGAGCTCTTCCATGGGCCAACAGGTGGTCCAATTAACAGTATTTTTCTTAAAGTAAGAAGTAAGCTAGCTGTTTAACCCATTCTCTTCCAGTGTCCTTTCCTAACAGACACACACATACACACACACACACACATATATATATATATATATATATATATATATATATATATATATATATATATATATATATATATATATATATATATATATATATATATATATATATATATAGTCTCAGTTCTCTGATTCAATTCCTGGCTGGGGTGCCTTCTGTGCAGATTCTACATGTCCTTCCTGCAGTCATCTGGGTTTCCTGCAGATGCTCTGGTATCCTCCCAGATTCCAAAAACATGCAGTGGGTGGACTGGATACTCTAAGTTGGCCATAGATGAGAGTGTGTGTGTGAGTGAGTGGTACAAATGAACTACCACAGCAGGGCTAGCCACCCAGTGGTATAAACCTTGTCTCAAGATGATTGTCACTGCTGAAATGACACTCTGACCCCACGTGCAAAATGGGAAAAAGGGGTTCAGGATGGATGAACGGATACATATAGTCTCACATATATATATTCCTTATCTGTCCAGCAGGGACCCACTTTTGTTACATTTTTTAACACTAGCAACTTTACAAACATATTTTGTTTTTCAAATGCCATAAAGTTCTAATATAGTTGTAACATATGCATCTGTACAAATCAGTTTGATATTCAAATGCCATACAGTTCTACTACATTTGTAACATAAGCATTTGTGCAAGTCAGTTTGATATTCAAATGCCATACAGTTCTAATATATTTGTAACATCTTGTGTAAATCAGTTTGATATTCAAAGGACATATCATTCTTTACAGAACTCCGACTGGCTATGTTGGTACTAGCCTATATCATCACACCCATCATGGTATTAGAAACCCAACAGACTTGAACAAATCATGTCAGAATAGCAGTCATCATTTTGAATAACTTTTGGGCAATATCTTTTAATTTTCTAACATAGCTAAAGAATGATTTATAATTCTTCAACTTCAGAGGCCAGCTTAAATTCCTGGGCTTCTTTAGTGCTTTAATTTTTGTAATACTTTTGCTGTTATCTTTGAGAAGATTAGTTTTGAATCTACTAAATAATTTAAGGAGTTTCTTCCTATTGCTGTATAACTTATTTATAGCAGTAGACCACCAGAGTGGTTTGTTCTTGACTTTCCCATGATACTTGATTCTAGCAAGGACTGCTAATGCTATGCATTTTTCAAATGGGTGTAGAACTCCTTATTGAAGATTACTGCTGTATTAAGTTCAAGAGAGGTGCAGTCATAAGTGAATTTTGATATTTTATCAGT
Organism: Protopterus annectens; assembly: GCF_019279795.1. NCBI lineage: Eukaryota > Metazoa > Chordata > Ceratodontiformes > Protopteridae > Protopterus > Protopterus annectens. The sequence goes on along the minus strand of NC_056743.1, from coordinate 135,561,116 downwards.
ATAGGTTGAGGTTGGCACATCTGTAATTCTAAATTGAATGGAATTTGCTGTAGGAGCTTTTGGGAGTCTAAAGGAGAAGGTCATAACTTTATTGTCAGAATTCACTAGGGATGCAGATACTAGAGAAGTAGTTCAAGAAGCAGCCATATTTGTAAAAATCAGGCAAGGAATGCTGTGTCTTTAGTAGGTTTATTTACTAACTGCTCAAGGAAATTTTTGCTTATTAAGTCTAAGAATTTTTGGACATATCTTTCATTGGTGGTATAGATGTCGCAGTTTACTCAAGGGTAGGTAAATTCCTCCAAAATAAGGGAATATTTATTCATAGGGAGACCATTTAGAACACTGAAGAATCTTACATGGTCATCAGGGGACAAAGAATATGTCCGCTGTGTTATGTAACAAGCAATTAGTTGATAATTAATTCTATCTAGAGTGAGTAGTTCAGTGAGTAGAGTTTGTAAGCACCTAGAGATCTGCCTAGAGGCAATATGTTCCTTTACAAATATAGAGACTCCACCACAACTGCCAGTGGGTCCAAAGTCATAACAAAGTTTAAAATTCTGCTATAGAGGGAGTGCTCTCTTTCCTTTTAAACTAAATTTCAGTAACTATGCAGACATGAACGTTTCAAGATCAGGCAATTTAATTTTGATTTCTGGCATTGATTAGAGACATTTCAATGTGATCCAATTTTGGGCCTGATATGTAAGCTACTTTGGCATGTCCATCAACTGGACAGAGCCTAAAAAGAACTAAGGGGGCAGCAAAGGCTTTAGCCATTTAGCCAGTATAAGAAAGTCTTGAAGTGAGAGATGCAAGCTATCCTTGGTGAAGCAATCTGGACTGTCAAGCATCTCATCCCATGCTGGCACATACTGGACTCCCCCTGGAATGATACCAGCTATTTAACCAGTTATTGAAGCCAATTAAAATCTATTTGTATCTAGACATTATTTGAGGTGAAGGAAGGTTTCCACTCAGGATTAATGTCTTGCCTGCCTTTATCAATGACATGTACAAGGTGGATAATCAAGCTGCAATCATTTGATATGCTGATGACATTACTCTGAATTTCAAAAAAGTACTCAGGACTCTTTCTTTCATTGACTCCTGCCTTGACCAAGAGTGGCTGTTACTCAATCTTAAGAAAACTAAACTGATTGTAGTCACCCCCCAACAATACAATCACCAAATTACAAAAAAATATTATTACCTCAGGCAGCAGCATGCAACTGAAAAAGTCCCACATATCAAGCTGCTGGGTGTTTACATAAAATATTAAGGTTGAACATCCGCATCAAAGATACCATAAGTAAGAAGTACAGCAAAATGGCTTACCTATGTCAAATAAAACGGAGTAGAACTGCTATATCATCTCATCTACTAATCAGTATCATACTGCTCAACTGTCCAGATTTTCTCAGAATGTCCAAATTTTTGCCTCATATTTTTGGTTTGTTATTAATAAAATTTGTGGTTTTATGGCAAATCACGGAGGATTGATGTCACTTGATAAAGACATACAGTTGAGATTCAGACCTCATGTCCTCCCTAAAATGCATGCTCACACAAATCCTTTCATTCTAGCCACTTTCTAACCTTATAAAAGAAACATTTAAAATCTCACCCAATTTTTGGGCCTTTGTCACCCCCATTATTACAAACATTGTCCAATTTCTTGCATTAAGAGATTCAGAGGTATGCCCAGCCTACTCTATGCCTCCTCCAATATTCATTTATCTACAAACTACTCTTTTATCAAAACCAAACCAATGCTACAAGTAGGAAAAGACACTGGGCTATAGTTAGATAATTCAGTGGATGTCCTCCCTTTGGGGAGTGTATTACATGGGATATTTTCCATAAAGTTGGATTGACTGTAGAAAGAAAGTTCGACGAGGATAGATAGAAACTGGATATGCTATCTGGGGCATGGGTATCTAGTATGGATAGAAAGGTGGTATTGTGTTCATGTTCTCATGCTCTGAAGATATAGATATATGAGTGTGTTACAGTTACAAGATTGCAGCTCATTTTTTAAATTGAGGAGTTGTTTTTTTTTTTTCTTTTTATAGATCTAAAGACTGGGGACAGTGGTGTGGTCTGGTTATTTTAGTAATAAGGTGGTGGGTGACTGTTTATAAGGATCCAATCAAGAGATACTCTTTTGATTAGGTTTCCCATTCTGGTGGATGTAGTATAGTTTGTGAGTAACCATGAATGAGGTTGATGTTGAGGGTTATATATCATATTTAGATAATAAATTGCCAATCACAATTAATCATAAATTATAGTTTCTTTTATTCATTATAGTAGTTCAGTTATTAGTATTCCTATAGACATATTCTCATAGGGATATATAAATATTTGATATTATAACAATTTTCTTTTTTGTTCATTGAGACCATAATGCTGTTGTTTGTTTTCTGGGGAAATGGTAACCTTATATGGTTTGTCTCATATTTACTACTAACAGGATTGCTATTTTTCCCATATTCATGGTGATTAAAAAAAAAAACTTTTTTTTGCACCTCCACCAGATGATGAGTTGAAAAAAAAAAGCGAAAAGGAATGGGTTGTTTCCAGGATTGATTGTGTGATAGGTTTATGATATGAAGGGTATGGCTATATATGGATAAAGTTAGGATACTGGGGGGGTGTGGAATGGGGGGCAGGAGGGAGCGTGAGAGATTCGAGGCGGGCAACGGAGCTGGAAGAACCAAAGCAACAGAAACCTGATCAGAAACCTATCAGTGAGAGGGTGAAGGTGTTTAAGAGGAGGGAGGGGAGAATGAATGGAATTAAGTGCGTGTGTGAGGAAAGGAAAAGAAAAAAAATAGTGGGAAGTGTTAGAATGTAGTTGAGAGTGCAGAGAAAGAGAAAATTAAGCAGGTAGTGAGGAAAGAAGGAGGAGTATTAGTGGGAAGGTATTAGGTGGGGAGGGTTAGGACAAATTGACTTGGGGTGCCATCACTTTTGGTACACCAAGGGAAAGAACTGGGGCACCAGGGGAAAGGGGAAGGGAGTGGGGAAAAAGGAACAGGAAGACAAGAATATTTCCTTTAGAGTAGGTGTCCACCAGGCACACACACACAGGGGGCTAGCCAGGAAGAAAGAGCTGAAGAAAAAAAGTGAAAGTGAAAAGTGTGTTAGGCACTGCTTAATTTCAACAGATAAGGGTATGTAGTTGCCGAGTATGTTTGCAAGCAGAAAAGAAACCTGTGTTAATGCTCTGATTATACAAGCGCCCTTCCTTCAAAGGCAGAATTAATCTCCCCAAAGAACAGTACCTAACTCTGGAAATTGAATCTCTCTCATGGTGATGCCTTATATTCTGTCTACATCATAAAACAATGGAATAAGCTTCTACCCCTATCAGACAAGTATAAGGGGAAAGATTCTAAAAGCCTTGGTCTCAACATAGGTGACTTAGTCCAGTGTAAGATCTACTTAAAAAACAGACTTACACCACAGTAAGACTCATACATTGAGAACAAGTCATTTAGAATCAGGCCCATAATATCTCCAGAATTCATGGCTCTGTACATAGGAAGACAAACCTGTTTAATCTGCACCTCATTCATTCCAACCTATCTTTTTTCCCCTTTTTCTTGTACTGGTTCACAATTAACAGAACCATACACATTCGATTTTGTATAACTTTTAACTATATGCCTAAATATATTATTAATCCCCATGGCATTTTTTTTCTCCTTGTCTCTTCCAAAAATCACATTTTACTGTGTTTAAAATACATTTTCTGTTTACTAAATGTCACACCTAAATTTATTTATTATTTATTTATTTATTTTACATTTGTTTACCGGGATAGTCCGACTGGATACATGTCCATTTTCAGCAGAGGCCCGGGGAGAAAAGCCCCACATAGACAAACTTACATAGATTACACAGAAGTTAGCAAACAATTATAAAAGCAAAGTGATTATATACAATGGGTTAGTAGTGATTCCCTAGTAGGGACTTACAATTCTCAGGGGCAGACAATTAAAAGCAAGATACATCAGACTGGAAGCAGAGCTTGGTGATGTAGTTACAAGTTATGATAATTGCAGAATATGCTTTTAGTTTATAACTTAATCAGGGTTGGTACATGGGCATAGCCAATTCACTTTGAGATACTGTTTGAGGTTTTTTTTTTAAGAGACTTTTGGAGGATTGTAGGGTTATATAGTTTGGCAATGAATTCCAGGTTTTGCCAATGAAGTTGGCAAACAGGGGTTCACCAGCAGAGTTATTAGCTTTGCGGGTTTGGACCAGTAGTTTATCAGCTGACCGTAGGGATCTTAGGTTGCTATATGGCTTAAATATTTTTTTAAAGAAATATGTATTCATTTTTTTATGTATGTAAATGTATTATTGCCAAAAGATTTTACCATAAGACTCATATGGATTAATTCATTGTTTTACCTTTCTCTATATATTTAAATTATACTTGTCCCGGTCCCCTTCAAGAAACACATCACACCGAATGACATTTGACGACCTTTATTAAACTTCCATAAACATAAATGGTAACCAATATTCATTCATTTCAACCAAACATGATACAGGTGAAATAACATCCATGTAACATTAACATAGGACAGGACAGCGTAAACCTGCTCACCCTGATCTGTAAGCAGCGTCCATTCTGCCACTCACTTACTTATGAAGCAGCATACACACTCACTTACTTATGAAGCAGCGTACCCCGCTCACTTTCATTACCATTTATTGCATTATACCATCAACCAAATAAGCAACTTACTTATGTACTTATCAAGCAGCGTAAGCACTCACTTTCCTTTCCCAACTTATTGAATTAATCATCCAACACCAGAGGGGGAACAGAAGAGGGCAAGCCTGCCCTCTTCTCTGCCCTATCCAAACTACATATAACCGCATCCTCACTAATAAAAAGGGGAAGGACGGGTAGCAAGTTCACGCCAAAATGCGACTCCTACTCCAGTTACACTTGCCTAACATCCTTTAAGCCCCTCCCTACCCCACTTCCTCCCAAACCTTATCCATTCCTATTTAACCCTATCCTCCCTCTATCCTCCCAATTCCTGCTACTCTTTATCTAACCCCCCCTTGAAGATGTCCCTGGACAAATTGGTCTGTTCCCAAACGTCATTTGCCCCGGTTCCCTTCAAGAAACACATCACACCGAATGACGACCTTTATTAAACTTCCATAAACATAAATGTTAACCCATATTCATTCATTTCAACCAAACATGATACAGGTGAAATAGCATCCATGTAACATTATCATAGGACAGGACAGCGTAAACCTGCTCACCCTGATCTGTAAGCAGCGTCCATTCTGCCACTCACTTACTTATGAAGCAGCATACCCGCTCACTTACTTATGAAGCAGCATACCCACTCACTTACTTATGAAGCAGCATACCCACTCACTTACTTATGAAGCAGCATACCCACTCACTTACTTATGAAGCAGCATACCCACTCACTTACTTATGAAGCAGCATACCCACTCACTTACTTATGAAGCAGCGTACCCACTCACTTACTTATGAAGCAGCATACCCACTCACTTACTTATGAAGCAGCGTACCCACTCACTTACTTATGAAGCAGCGTACCCACTCACTCACTTACTTATGAAGCAGCATACCCACTCACTTACTTATGAAGCAGCGTACCCACTCACTTTCGTTACTATTTATTGCATTATACCATCACCCAAATAAGCAGCTTCCTCCTCTTACTTATGTACTTATCAAGCAGCGTAACCCGCTCACTTTCCTTTCCCATCTTATTGAATTAACTATCCAACATCAGAGGGGGAACAGAAGAGGGCAAGCCTACCCCTCTTCTATGCCCACCAGCCTGACTAGGCTGTTCCTCCTCTCTCCACCAAACTTCCATCATCTAGCCATCATTAGGGGATAAGGCCAAACATCATTCTGTATACAATAATTACCAGGACATTACCAATCCCTGGCAATTACCTAATGATTACCAGGGCATGACCTGTCACTGGAGCAGGAATACTCAACCCCCAACCACCCAAACTACCCTTCCCATAGCAACCCCTTTTACTTGCCCAATAACATGTAGAAACAACCTGAAAACTTTCAAATACTATTTAACAGCTGCCTTGCCAACACTAACTACCCATTATAAATAGTAAGGCACCTAAACCCCATGATAGCTTTAGCAATCTGACTCCTCTTAGCTTTATCAGTACCCTTGAATGCCACCAGCAATATACCAAACTTGAAAATGCCCTATGCCACCTGGTCAAAACAAGATTAGTGACATGCAACTCTGTCCAGAATGTAGAAAATAAACCATACCCTTTCTCTCCTTCAAGTACGATAAATCAAAGCCACACTTCCCATGCAAGGACACCCCACATAGCTCACCACCTGATGCAACCCACTAATCCCCTACCTCTGAAGGCTGCAACCCTACCCAAGCCAATCCAAGAAAAAAAAAACACAGCTACCAATAATACAGTGTAAATTCACTCCTGATGCTCCCCACCCAAAACAAACAAAACAAACTATTATGATGTAACAATTGGGAGGAAAATATAACAAACAATTCCATATGTGGCTGCCTTGCTGAAAGACCATGAACTCTTTTCACATCACTCCATCAACCAACATCATCCTCGACCCCCTCTCTCGCCTGTCAAAGCTACCTTCCTTCAACCTGCCAATTAATGCCCAGTCAGCCCTTCTCCATTTGCAACCACTGAGGGGTCTGTAAAAGAAAAAACTGTAAATTCTTCATTCACTCATAAAGATGTGTTAACAAGACTACCTGTAAAATTTCCTCCACACCTCACAGAGTCACGATACAACTGATACCCATACAAAATAAAAGAAATGATTGCATTAAAAAGGCCTATTCTATAAATAGATCACTCTTTTCCCAACCAAGTAGTTCCCAACAAAAAAAAAAATCCATAGTCGCACTGTTATAGCATATTACCAAACCTGTCTACCTATATCCCTTTGGACACAGGCAACAATCATCCATGTCCCTCTTAAGAGCAACATGCAGTGCACTCTGGATTAAGGAATCTTACTTACCTGAAGCTGGCTAGTTCATCAAAACCTTAGAGCCATTAACCTGGTAACTATCCCAGCTCTTGAAATTGATGCCGCTCCTCTCACCAGTAAGAACCCAAAACTACCCGTAAGCAAATATCAAACCTTGCTATAACTTGCCCTCATCATATCCTCCCTTGGCCTTACACTACCCACCTTGAAATGCCTTAATGAATACAAAGCAAACACTTGTTAACACACCATAGGTTCATAGGTAGGTACTAGGCTATTGGCCCGAGGGCCTCTGTAAGCCTAGCCAACAAGGTTCCCTGGCTTACGCCACCCAAGAAAGTTATTTTCCTGTGCCACTGTCGAGCAGACACACAGAAGTGATCCCCAGGGTGATTTCCTATTCCCCATCCACTCATCAAGATTTTTCTTGAAGAGTGCTAATGAAGAACTTTGCTTGACATAGATGGGTAGCCTGTTCCAGAGTATGGGAAGTCTCTGGGACAGGAATCTATCCCTTCAGCATGTCCTGTTTACTGTGGTGACAAGGTTTAGGTCCCTAGAGTGTGTAGCTTGGAGGGATTGGGATTTGTTAGGTGTAGCATGTCCAACAGTTCTGGGTTTGACATAGCTTTATATGTTAGGCAGAGATCACCTCGGAGTAGGTGATATGCTACGGAGTAAAGCTGGAGTTTTTTGAGACGGTCAGTGTAGGGCATCTGTTTGAGGCCAGTAACCCTCTTTGTGAGGTACTTCTGTGGCCTTTCCAGCTGCTGCAGATGTCTTGTGATGTGTATTCCAAAAGGGGCATTGTACTCTATAATGGGTATAATGAGTGTCGAGTAGAGGGGAACAATGACCTCTTTTTTCCTGGATGAGAACCCTTTTATGATGAGGTGTGCCATATAGGACTTCCTGACTACTGTGGCGATGTGATTATCAAAGGACAGACTACTGTCTACCTGGGTCCCAAGGTTTCTTATCACACATTCGGTGTTAAGTAGACTGCTGTCTATGTAGTAGTTCATAGGTACAGAGTTTTTACCAAAGGAGACGACAATGCACTTTTTGGCATTGAGCTTGAGTCCATGGCTCTGACACCAGGCATCTGTCTCATCAAGGCCCTTCTGTAGGATTTCCACATCATTTGGGGACTCGACTATGGTTCCTAGTTTGCAGTCATCTGCGAACTTCATTAGCCAGAGGCCTTCTGTGTTAGTCTGTACTTCAGATAGCAAACAGGAGAGGTCCCAGGACTGAACTCTGTGGTACTCCACTTGTCACTGGTTTGAGGTCAGATTTGGAGTGTGCAACTTTTACAGTGTGGGTTCTGTTAGTGAGCCAGTTGGCAACCCATCTTGTGACGTAGGGATTTATACCTAGTTTAATTAGTTTAGCTATAATTCCAGAATGGAGGATGGTGTCAAAAGCCTTGGCGAGGTCAGGATAGGCTGTGTGAACCACCTTACCCTCATCTACGGCTTTGGTGACTGCCTCAAAGAAGTCAATCAGGTTCAGGAGGCATGATCTGCCTTTCACAAACCTGAACTGGGTGGAATCCAGAGTTTGGAGGTTACCAATGTCTTTGTTTATGAGTTTCATGATGATACGTTCCATGGCCTTGCAGACTAGGCTCGTCAGGCTAATAGGGCGATAGTTCCCAGGATCAGTGGTGTCTCCCCCTTTGTGGAGTGGGATAACTGTTGCTGAATGCCATTCAGTGGGCACAAAGCCTGATGTGAGGCTATGACTGAACATGGTGCTTAGGTGGGGAGCCAGTTCGTTCTGAAGTTCGTGTAAAATGCAGCCTGGGATGACGTCCGGTCCCATGGATGCTGTGTTTTTGGCTTTAGAGAGTGCAACTTTTACCTGCATAGTTGTGATTACAGGGACTCTGCATTCTTCCTGTATAGATATGGGCCCTTTGGGGGGGGGGGAGGTACAGTTAGCACGGAACTTATCTGCCAGGATGTTGGCAATATCAGTTGGTTCTGTAATTTTCGTGCCGTTGTGCTGTAACTCAGAGCAGATCTGGGTGTTGCCATTGAGATTCTAGACATAGCTATAGAATGCTTTGTGGTTGTCCTTAGAATCAGTGGTGATTTTGATTTTATAGCTAGCTTTGGAGGATCTTATAAGGGATCTCAGCTTCTTACTGAGGCTGACCAGGGAGCTCCTCCACTCATGTGATTTTACTCTCTTTTGCAACAATTTCTTCCTTCTGTTGTACAGTTTGTTTATGGCAGGGGACCACCAGATTGGCTTCGTTTTTTTGGAGGATAGCATCTTGGTTCTGTTTGGGACAGCACGATCCATGCACTCATGTAAGTGCTTATAGAGTGCATTTGTGTAGGATTCAGCAGTCGTAACTGTATTGTCCATCTGCATGGGTGTCATGAAGTTCACCACTTCTGTCTTAAGAACCATGAAGTTGGCTTTGGAGACATTTTTTACCGTGGTTTCCTTAATGGGGGGTGGGGGCAGGATGTGGATATCAAGGGTGATTAGCTTATGGTTGGATGGGACCAACGAGGAGTTGACTTCAGGTGTGGAACACCAGTTACTCATGTTGGTAATGACTAGGTCTAGGATATTGTTGCCCCTGGTGGGGATGTGGATAAGTTGATCCAGGGCATTGGAGTTTATGAATTCCAGAAAGCGTTGTGTGAAGGAGTTGCTACATGAGTAGTTTTCCCAGTTAATGGTGGGGTAGTTGAAATCGTCCATTATTAGGGTGTTTGGTTGAACCCTAATATTTTCCAGTACATCAAGAAAAGAGGAGTGGGAATCTTGGGGCATGGTGATCTGTAGCAAGCTACAATTTGCATTGCAGTTTTGCCCAGAGTTAGTGAGCCGAAAAGGCCCTTTTTCAGCAGAGGCCCTGGGAGAAAAGCTCCACAAAGAAAAATTACAGACACATTTAGTTATTTAGACATGATCAGTATACACACAAATTACAGGAGACATGTTTTTACAGTTGTATGCGGCACATAAACAGTTACAGTGGAGAGAACAAACAAAAAAATATTAATTTCAAAAATTAAAGTAATTAATAGATTTGTGCTTTACAGCTGAAATTTGGAACATAGGTAGAATACATACATAGTACACAGGTACAGTACATACATTGTAGATTAGCCAGTGTTTGTGAGTAAGATTGAAAACTATTATCAAGTGCTCTAGATTTTGTATGTATGTGTTATCCACTTTCACTAGCCTGGGGAGCAATCATGGCACTGCCAACTTTCCTTGAGATGTTGCCTGATGAGGTTTTTAAAGGAGGTTTGGATGATGTGTTTTGAATGCTTGTAGGGACAGAGTTCCATTTTTTAGCCACTGAACTACTATATAGTGCATCTCCAAAGCTATTGTAGCTGTTGGTGACTTCTAGTAGTAGTTTGCTTGATGATCTAAGAGGCCTTTTGGCTGAGTGATGTTGTACTAGGTTTTTGAGGACAGGACACTTATTGGGGAGGTAATAGAATGACAGAAGCAGAGCTGATTGTAGGTTAGGAGGTTGGGCAGTTCAAGCCAGTGGAGCTGTCTCAAAGAAGTACAGTGATGAGTTCTATATGAGCAATTTGCAGCAAAGCGGGCAATTCTGTTATAGCAGGCTTCCATTTTGCTTAGTTCAGTTTTGTTGAGATTAGTCAGAATGGGAGATGCATAGAGCAGGGTGGATAGAAGTAGGGAGCGAACAATGGCTGATCTTGTGTTGTTGGTAAGAAATGGTTTGATACAGTAGAGCGACCCCAGTTTGGCATGCACTTTTTTAATAGTTAAGTTGAGATGACTATCAAATTTTAGGTGGGAGTCTATGGTTATTCCCAATAGCTTAGCCTGTGCCACTGGAGCAATTGGTGTAGCATTAGTGGAATAGATAGTGAATTGACTGTTAGTGTTTTTGTTAGAACTGGTTATAATCATAAGCTGAGTTTTCTTTGGAATGAGGATAAGTTGGGCTTTGGTAAGGTAGTTTTCAACGTCAGAGAATGCTAGTTGAGTTGTTTGCAGGAGGGTGGGAATGTTTTGTGCAGCACAGATTAAGGTAGTGTCATCTGCATACTGAATTATAGATGCATGCTGTGTGGAGGTATGGAGGTCATTTGTGAAGACTGTGAATAGTAGTGGTCCTAAGATAGAACCCTGTGGGACTCCTATAGTTATGGGCAGCTGAGGAGAGAGAGAATGTTCCCATTTCACAGCTTGGTACCTGTCAGTTAAGTAGCTTTGGAACCAGGTAAGAGTGGAATTTGATAGATGATATTGGTTTAGTTTGTTTAGCAGGATTTGGTGTGAGACTGTGTCAAATGCTTTGGACATATCCAAAAAAAAAAGAGTTGACACTTGTAGGCCTTCATTTCTGAGATGGTTTACTGTGTCTGTGAAGCAGAGGAGGGCTGTAGTGATACTATGGGCAGGTCTGAAACCATGCTGAGTAGGTGACAGGATGTTGCTGTCTAGGAGATAGATTAGCATCTGGGTATGGATGCATTTTTTTTAGGATTTTGGCCAGGGGGGAGAGTAAAGCAATGGGTCTGTAGTTATTAAGTTCAGTGGAGGTCCCGCCTTTATGTATGGGTGTAACATAGAATATTTTCCAGATTTTGGGCACACAGTTTTCAACAATTGATCTGTTTATGAGAGTGGAGACTGGGATAGCAATAGCATCTGCTGTGAGTTTCAAGAAATAGCTGGGGAGTAGGTCAGCTGCTGTTGATGAGGTTTATAGTTTGGAGAGCATGCTTTTGATTGAAGTGGTGGAAACTGTTTAGAGGGTAAAGCTTGTATTAGTGTTATTTGTGTTGGGGGGGGTAGTGAGGAAGGAACTGTCCTGTGATACTAAGGATAGAATTGAGTTCACAAAGTGGGAGTTGAACTGTGTTTCGATGGCAACTTTAGTGTCAGGGGTGGCTGGTTTGGGGGTAGCCTTTTGGGTGGATTTTAGTAGCTGGTTTACATTTTTCCAGAATTTTTGTGAGTTGTGTTGGTATTTAGTTTGTAATGTTGTGTAGTAGGATTTTTTGTCCAGCCTAATGCATTTTTTTGCATGGTTGTGCAGTTCTTGGTACTTAGTTAGGCTTTGTGTTTCTTTGTTTTTTTGATAGTAAAGCCAGGCAGTGTCTCTGGACTTGAGGATTTGTTTGGTTTCTTTACTGAGCCAGGGGTTTGTAGAGGTTCTAACCTTGATTTTGCGCAATGGAGCGACAGTGTCTAGGTGTTGTAGAAATGTTTTGTTGAAATATGCTACGGCCTGGTCAAGTGGGAGGGTTTTTTGGGTGGTCCAGTCACAGTTACAGAGTAAAGTGTTGAGGACCTCAGGAGAGAATTTTTTTGTGTTTCTAGTGGATATACAGTTAGTGGTTTTGCATATGCATGTTCTACTACATATAAAGTATATTATGTTGTGGTCACTTAAGGTGTCTGGGAGACTGCCTGTGTGAGGGTACAATGTGGGGTTGTTAGTTAGGACCCAGTCAAGGATGGATTCCCTTTTAGATTTTTTATCACATCTAGTTGGAATTTGGACTAGCTGCTGGTAGCCATGGAGATTTATTAGATTACTTGGTGGTTCTGATATACAGGTGAACCAATCTAGGTTGAAGTCCCCAAGAATAAGGGTTTCTTGTGAGTATGTGGAAGAACACCAGGATAAGAAGTCTTCAAGGCTAGCAGGTGTATTATCAGGTGGAATATAGATCACAATTGTGGTGATGACCTTTTTAGGGTAAAGTTGAAGTTGTGAGATAAGTATGTCCCAATTATTGGGGGAGGGGTAGTAGTTTGGTAATTAACGAACAGTTAAGTTTGACTTGTACAGTAAGGCAGTTCCACCCCCTTTATGAAGTGGTCTGTCTTGTCTAATGATATTGTAGCCAGTAGGGAGAACTTCTGAGTTAGCTATGTTTTTATTTAGCCAGGTTTCTGTTAAAGCAACTATGTCTGGGGAGTAGTGTGCTATTGTGGCCTGGAGTTCAGGTATTTTATTTTTGATACTTCTAATATTAATATTTAGCATTAAAAGATGGTTGGTTTTGCTGCTGTTGTTGATTTGCCCATGGATGAGGAAAGTGGGGATGTTATGTTCTGACATTTGTGTTGGAGCAGTTTGAGTTGGACATGATGGATTTGGGCCTGGGTTGGGGTGGATATCCCCACTTATGGTGAGCCTGGAGTTAAATGGTTATACAGATATTGGAGTTTGGTGAGGAGTGTGAGAAAGTATTGTGTTTTTTTGGAGTAGGAATGAGAGCATATGTGTTTAGTTCTGAATTGGTCCGTTATGTAGTTCTTGAATAACTGTGGGCAGATATTATTATAATGTGTGGTGTCTGTGTACGAGAGTGCATAATGCAGTGTTGTGCTACTAAGTTTAGGGATATTGCTAGAGTGATAACTTGTGGTGTTGTAAAGAATTATGAGAAGACAGACTAGACTTAGTTGCGTGATAGTCATGGTTATAAAGTTTAAGTTGTTTCTAGGTGGGGGGTCTGAATAGGAATTATGGGGTTGCACTATATGTGGATGGGGAAGTAGTGTGGGTGATGTAAAAAATGCCTAGTGGGAATGAGAGTGATTGGGAGTATTTTGTGTGGAGCAAGTTGGTGTGGTATAATGTGATATGACTTGAGGAGCTGTGATTGGTGGAGGTGATGTGAGGGTGAGCTGTGGGTGTGGCTGTGATTACTATAAATGTAGAGGTAGTGGGGGTGGGAGAGAATAGGGGGCAGGGGAGTGGAGAGAGCCTGAGCATTAGCGAGGGCGAACAGAGCAGGGCAGAGCCAACCAAGACAAAAGAAAAAGTAAGTATTACTTTACAAATATGAACACTTTTAAAACAAATTCCTGAGGTCTAATGGCTTACCAGCAAGCAGAATGTAATTGCTGAGGAGCACTTGTGTCCTGGAGGGAGACTAGAAATTTAAAGATGGCTCCATGCTCAGCAGGTGTCTAATATAGACTTTGTATTGGGGGAGGGAGCTAGCACAAGGGGTGCAAACCAGGTGGAATGCAAAGATACCAGAGAGGTAATCAGTGGAAATCAGTGAAGGCCTCAGAGGGGGTAAGTAATAATTCAAACTACCTGTAAAGTGAAGGAGAGAAGAGACAGCAAAGATTATTAAGGTTGGGAGTGTGTCTTCACAATGACTTGCTAATTAGTAACCAGTTTGTGCACAGATTAGAGTAGGGAGATACATTAGCAATGGAGGGGAATGTATAGAGATGCAAATAAACAGGTGGGCCTCCAAGTGATACAAACTAAGGCAGAAAGCACTGAGAGGGTTTCTTGATGGTTAATTTAGTCACAGGGATGTGAATTAAATGTATACTGTCTATTGGACAGTTAGGATTACTGTACTAGCGGGGGAGGGACACAAGGCTACAACAGTCAGTTTTACTAGCAAGCTGAGAACTACTAAGAAATTCTGCTAATGTAATAGCTTCACTCTCATAAAACATACAAGTAGAATGCCTGGGTGGACTGACCCTGCTCTTGAGGCTCAAAATGTATATCCTTGTTTAGTTTGCAGTACTGATTCCTTCTTATACTGTATGGGTGGAGTGGTAGCCGCAGACTGCAGATTTGCTTGAGTGTGATCTGAACAGAGAGAAAAAAAAAGAGAGGATGAAGCTAGTAGAAGGAGACAAAGACAGGTCAAAGGAAGTAATTAGGAGATAGGAGGGTGTAAAAGATACAAATCTGAGGATAGTGTGGATAAAGCAGGAGAATAGCTGCTACTGCTACAGTTTGAGTGTGCTTCAACAGTAACCCCATCACAGTGCCATAACTTAGTTTGGAAACAGGTTAATAAATCATGCACAATACATTTATCAGCCAATTATCCTGTGCATACAAGAAAAAGGAAAATGAACACAACAACACAGCTGAAGCAGTAGCAGAGAAAACAGTAGTGCTAAGTCAGTAAATATTGTTTCTAACTCCAAGACTAGGTCAATTAGATGTACATTACAGTTATAACAGCAGTTTTAGTAGCATAGAGACAACATAGCTACATGCGATGGATTTACGGATAAATGGATGCTGAATAGCTAGAAGTAAGCTATACTTTGTGAAAAATGGCACAGATGCATACAGCAGACTAGTAAACAGACTGAAATGAAAATATAAGAAATGTGATTTGGAAAAGTTGGAATATCATCATACAACGTAGCTTCATTTAAAAACATGTTTCATAATGCATCTTGGAGGATAAATGTCAGGGAGAGATAAGGAGAGCAAATGGCATGCAACATGGAATAATTGCTGTTACATATCCTAAAATAAGTAAATAACATAAAAGTTTAGGAAGTAGGAATTAAAAAAATAAAATAAATAAAAATATCCTTTGCTTCGAGGGAGGGGGCAGGAATGCCTGCTGGCAACATTCCTTGCAGAAATGAGAAACAACCAGCATGGATAACACACTGCATTGCCTCCTTCTTCTGCTTAGCTAGTCACATGGAGAAAATTAGGATCTTAAAAAAGAAAGAAAATAATATGTTATACCACGCCTGATAATTAAATGATGGCTTCTCTTAGTGAACTCTCACTCTGATGATGGCAAGCAAATGGGCCAGTTGCCCCGCAAAGGGATAATGATAACAACAGTCGGGTCAAATTATACGCAGATAAATAAATCGCTATATAAATTGAAAACTATTACTTTCAAACGCATCATTATACCTTTTAAACATTTTTGCAGAGGGGGTCACCTCCACGCCTTGATTTGGTTGGGTCTACAACCCCCATACCACTACCACTTTGCACCTACTAACTCTGAGACTACAGTAGCTCTGAACAGAGGAAACACTCCGGATACTACTGTCTTAGACTTAGTATATATTCTTGCCATTTCTGTTCAGCAGTCCCTTAGTTCTGTGGAATATTGTTTTGGTCTCTGAAGTTCCCATATGCATTTTTCACAATGTCACAGACTACTTGGTGCAATGCACAATAAACAGAATAAGTACTCATACGTGAATCAGCTGCAGACTGTAGGCATGGTGCTTTAGATACACACTCTGAAAATAAGATTATTCCCTAAACAGAATAGCATGACAGCATCAAAAGTACAATTTGCCATCGCCGTACCTATATGAAAAGTGAAAGTGAAAGCCAACGTTCACATCCCAGACCACAGTTTCCTTGGAATTGTCTTTTGAAAATAGCATGACCTTTTGTAATGCACCAAGTGTAGATATGATGGAGCTTTCGGACTGCAATTCTGATCCAAAATGAAGTCACGTTTCATTTAACTACTCCCATCAGCCATCGCTGCTTTGGTCTATTGCAGTAAGAGTTTAAGTCAAGTACTTTTATTTCCTTAGTATGAAATACACATTAACACAGTTTAAAAGTAAAATTATGTTCTTACTCTACTTTACACATAAAATGACTGATACTAGGAAAATATAGCAGAATCAATGAACTTGCCACATCCCAGCTTTGGGGGTGGAACATATCAATCTCAACACTGTGATGCTGCTGTTGGCATATGATTTCATAGTAGAAGGGCACAACACACAGCCATTTTTACTGCAGTTTCAAATCTATGAAGTGTGGACCATTCTCTGTCTAGATTTTGCAAGGGATACATCATTCACTATTCAGGAATGACTAACGGGTTACTCCCCACCCATCCTCTGTCTAGCATGACCTACCTGTTCTCTGAAATACCAGACAGTCATCTCAGATGAAACAACAATTTGTTTGTACCTAAAATGGGAGTGTTACTCATAATCACGTAGTAATAGTTGAAGCTTGTGAATTATAACCATCCATGATCATTGCACAGCATCTGAAAATGCACCGCGCATGCATGGTTATGCCTGGTGCTGTGCCTTGTTTGAAGCTCGCGAAAAGGAGCATAGCAACAGCCACAGTACCCTGAGAAAACAACACTTCCAGAAATCAAGAGATTCACCAGGGTGCATGCCCTGACCACTAAACCGAACAAAACCAAGGCACACAAATCAGAAAACTGAACCTTCCCCATGTCCCAAAACAAGCCACAACACCAATCAAACCAAGCAGCAGTCAATAACTAAATGAGACCAACCTCCTGTGCTTTTATTGATCCAGAAGCTTGTCGCACCACACCAGTCAACAGCACCACCCTCCAAAGTCCTGAACTGTTATAAGGCATGCTCTAAAATTTAATTTCAGCAGGTCGGAACATTTGTCTTTCCATCCAGCGAACTGTATTATTTAAGAGCTAAAAATATCAACTAGCAATTTTGAAGTCTGACAGGTGTGAGATATTTGTCCTTTAGTTTAAGGAGTTTTGGAAAAGCCGAAAGAAGTTGAGGAAGGTTTTTTTTTTTTTGTTGACAGCCGACTCCACCCTATAGTAATCGTCATTTTGGCAAATTTAGCCTAAACTGCATTACAGGTTTCTAGATGAAACTTTTGCTTTACATAAATGCCATTTACAGCCTGTATCATTGTCAAAAATATTTCCAAGACACAACGGCCACAATCCTCCGCCTGTCACTGTCACCGTGCATGGATGGCAAACACAGTCACGCCCGCTCAAAGCCTGTGAAAACCACTCATGGCTTCAACGAGGAAAATACCCCAAACTAAGCCTGGCAGACCATCCAACCCGTGAATCCTGAACCCGAGCGAAAGTCACGAAACATCACCACTGCAAGCCGAGAACTTCTCAAAAATCAAGCAAGACAACATTGGCTTTTTTTTTAATTACATATAGACATCAAGAGAAGCCTAAATTAGACCGAGCATGAGTGCCATCCCCACCGCCACCAGGGGACCCTCAAACCTGCGAAAGCATTCAAAGCAAATCACAAAAGGAACAGCACAGATCAGAAACCAACAGGACAGCTGCCGGGAAACACACAGCACCCACACTCCTCCCATGGAGGTGAACATGCAAACACAAGCACAACAAACAAAACTCTGCCCCCCCCCAGACCCAAGAAACAGGACCAGTTCAATAACTTCTCTCACAATTAACTGAAATCCCAAAGTTTCTGCTGTTAATGGTAGAAGCCATGAAAGTAACAGATTCACATTAGCCTCACCATCCATCAGGATAGTCTTGCAAGCTGCCTTACCCCAACCAGCTAAACCCCCACGTTCTAGAAAATGGCCAAACCCTGAGATAAAAGTACCCCTCTCTGATAATACGCACTGTTGAGCAGGAGGCCCCACTCACTAGCCCCCCACTGTAATCCCACAAGCATAAATAAAAATTTGTTATTAAACCTCACTTACCTCCTTCATACCCAACCATTCCAAGGCCCACCTGTCCACCAATACCTACAGGTCTTCATGGGCAAATACCTGCCATAGCAAGTTCATGCCAAAATGCGACTCCTACTCCAGTTACACTTGCCTAACATCCTTTAAGCCCCTCCATACCCCTACCTCACTTCCTCCCAAACCTTATCCATTCCTATTTAACCCTATCTTCCCCCTATCCTCCCCCAATTCCTGCTACTCTTTATCTAACCCCCCCTTGAAGATGTCCCTGGACAAATTGGTCTGTTCCCAAACCTCATTTATGATTATGTTTTGATCCTAATATAATCATTATGTTAACAACAAGTTTGCAGACCTTTTCTGTGTGGGCTTCTACTGAAAAAGGGGTGAAATCACCCAGTCAGATTTTCCTGGTAGACAACACTACTAAATAAATAAATACATGCATACATATTTGTGTGCACTTTGTATACTTATATCTCTTTTGTACCAATGGCATGGTGCAATAACCCATGCCCTTGGTGACAATCAGATTTAAGATTTTTTGCTGGTAGTGATTAAATTTAGTGATGGGCAGTGGACCAGATTGAAGAACTGTACCCCTGTCCACTGTCCTGCCTTTAAACACACACTTTCTTCTCTCTCTCTCTCTCTATATATATACCGGCTGCATTATTAATTTTGATTGTCTGAATCAGTAGTCTATTCAAGGATCGAAGCAGTCTCGGATTGTTATAGGGGGTGATAATATTTTTTGAGTGCCGGAGTATTAACTGGATTATAAAGGATTTTATTAGCCATAATCAGAAGGTTATATTGGATTAGACTGGGAAGTTCAAGCCACCCAAGCTGGTTAAGGTTGATGCAGTGGTGTGTCCTGAAAGGCAGGCCAATGGCAAACCTGGCAATGTGATTATAACAGGTTGACAGTCTATTTAGTATAATCTTGTTTAGATTAGAGAGTAGGGGGGATGCATATAGAAGTGTTGAAAGTAGGTGAGATCGGGTTATGGCAACTTTGGCTGGAGGGGTTAGGAAGGCTTTTATTCTGTACAGTGACCCTAGTTTTTTGTTGATGGTTTTGATCAATTGGTTTACATGTAGGTCAAATTTTAGGTTATTATCAATAATGACTCCTAACAGTTTTGTAGAGGGGTCAGGAGAGATTATTGTGCCATCATTTGCCTTTATGGTAAAGGTAAAAGTAGCAAGCCTTTGTGTTGGTGAAAATAATAGCATTTTAGTTTATCTGGGATTTAGTAACAATTGCCGTTCAGAGAGCCAGTTTTCAATAGTATTAAAGGTTGACTGGGTAACAGACCGCAAATCTGTGGGAGATGTAGCAGAGCAAATCAGGTTGGAGTCATCAGTGCATTCGATACAGCTAACATTTGGGAAGTCATTTATAAAGATGGAAAACAGTAGGGGCCCCTAGTATGGAGCCTTGTGGTACTCCAAGGGTGTTAGGTAGTAGGTTAGACAGCTTGTTCTGCCAGAGAACAGTCTGCTGTCTCCCACTGAGGTAGGATTTAAACCACTGAAGGGCTTTAGAATCTAGACAGCTGCAGCTGGTCCTCAAATAACCAATCAGAATAAAGCAAACATTAAAAAAAAACATTTTTACAGGGGAGCAAGACTTCCACAGTTACACTTCTCACATACCCTAATAATTTTATATACTTACTCTTTGATTACACAACAATAAAAGGGCAAAATCCAATTCCCTGCTGTAGCACAATCTCTTACAACCATCTACCATATTTTTTTCTTACTTTTAAAATGTCAATATGAATTGTCAGTAGTAAACAAGTTCAGTGATTTTCACAGTAGATGAAATGTCTGCAACGTATACACACACTCACAACACACACAGATATAGTTATACTGGAAATTATCTAAACAACATAAGATTGATAGCAAAATGACTGACATAAAAGATCTAAAAGTAAAAAAGATTGAAGATCTAAGGGATTTTTTTTTAGAGTTTTCAATGGTTTTATATATGGTTAGATTACGTCATATTTTTCAGTGTTTTTGCAGGGAGCAAGCCCCTTTGCACCCACCATACCCAGTGTTATAGGTTCATAGGTTGGTACTAGGCTATCGGTCCTAGGGTCTCTACAGGCCTAGCCATAACAATTCACTGGCTATTTCTTCCCACAGTACTTACTTCCCTGGACCCCTGTCTAGCAGGGCGACTGACGTGATCCCCGGAGTGAATTTCCTATCTCCCATCCAATCATCAATGTTTCTCTTGAAGAGGGCCAAAGAGGCACTCTGCTTGACATGTATGGGCAGTGTATTCCAGAGTCTGGGGAGTCTCTGGGTCAGGAACCTATCCTTCCAGCATGTTTTGTTCATTGTGATGACAAGGTTTAGATCCTTAGAGCGTGTGTCTCTGAGGGATTTCTTTAAGTGTAGCATGTCCAGCATCTCTGGGTTTATAGGTTCATAGGTTGGTACTGGGCTATCAGCCCTAGGGCTTATACAAGCCTAGCCATAACAATTCCCTGGCTATTTTTTCCCACACTATTTACTTCCCTGGACCCCTGTCTAGCAGGGCGACTGACGTGATCCCTGGGGTGAATTTCCTTTCTCACATCCAATCATCAAGGTTCCTTTTGAAGAGGACCAAAGAGGCACTCTGCTTGACATGTATGGGCAATCTATTCCAGAGTCTGGGGAGTCTCTGGGTCAGGAACCTATCCCTCCAGCATGTTTTGTTTATTGTGATGACAAGGTTTAGATCCCTGGAGCGTGTGGCTCTGAGGGATTGGGATTTCTTTAAGTGTAGCATGCCCAACAGCTCTGGGTTTGACATGGCCTTGTATGTTAAGCGAAGATCGCCTCTGCGTAGACGATATGCGACAGAGTATAGCTGGAGTTTTTTAAGGAGATCAGCGTAGGACATCTGCTTTAGGCCTGTGATTCTTTTAGTGAGGTATTTCTGTGGCCTTTCCAGTTGTTGCAGATGTCTTGAGAGGTACATACCAAACAGGGCATTGTATTCTATAATGGGTCTAATGAGGGATGAGTACAGTGGGACAATGACCTCCTTTTTTCTGGATGAAAAGCCCTTAGTGATGAGGTGTGCCACATAGAAGGATTTCCTGACTGTTGTGGCGATGTGGTTATCGAAGGTGAGACCACTGTCCACCTGTGTCCCTAAGTCTCTTATCAGACTTTCGGTGTTTAGTGTACTGCCACCTATATAGCAATTCACGGATACATGTTTTTTTCCCAAAGGGGATAACTATACATTTCTTGGCAATGAGCTTGAGCCCGTGGCTCTGGCACCAAACATCTGTTTCTGTAAGGCCCTTTTGTAGAGTATCCACATCATTTGGGGATTCAATAATGGCTCCCAGTTTGCAGTCATCTGCAAACTTTGTTATCCAGAGTCCCTTAGCATTGGCCTGTACTTCAGAGAAGTAGATGCCAAACAAGAGCGGTCCCAGGACTGAACCCTGAGGTACTCCACTTGTCTGGAGCTGGATTTGGAGTCGACTACTTTTACAATGTGGGTTCTATCAGTAAGCCAGTTAGCAACCCATTGGGTGACGTAGGGATTAATGCCCAGCTTAGTAAGTTTATCTATGATTCCAGAGTGGGGGATGGTGTCAAAGGCCTTGGCAAGGTCTAGATAGGCTGTGTGGATCACCTTACCCTTGTCCATGGCTCTGGAGACTGATTCAAAGAAGTCAATCAAGTTCAGGAGACAAGATCGGCCCTTCATGAACCCAAACTGGGTGGGGTCTAGTGTTTGAAGGTTGCCAATGTCTTTGTTTATAAGTCCCATGATAATACGCTCCATGGCCTTGCAGATAAGGCTTGTCAGACTGATGGGACGTTAGTTTCCGGGATCCAAGGTGAATCCCCCTTGTGGTGTGGGATAACTGTAGCTGTGCGTCACTCAGTGGGCACGAAACCTGAGGTGAGGCTATGATTAAACATGACACTTAGGTGAGGTGCCAGTTCATATTGTAGTTCATGTAGTACACAGCCCGGGATGTCATCTGGTCCCATGGATGCTGTATTCTTAGCTTTGGAGAGTGCGTTTTTTACCTGTGTGGCCACTATTACCAGAATTTGGCAATCTTCCGGTATTGAGATGGGCCATTTAGGGGGTGAGAGGGGATGAAGTTGGCACTGAATCGATCTGCCAGGATATTGGCAATACCCTTGGGATCAGTATATTTAATGCTATTCTGTTTTAGCTCAGAGCAGATTTGAGCATTGCCATTTAGATTCTTGACATAGTTATAGAGTGCCTTGTTGTTGTCTTTGGAATCTTTGGCAATTTTATTTTCGTAACTAACTTTGGAGGATTTTATGAGGGATCTCAGTTTCTTACTGAGGCTGGTAAGGAAGTTTTTTGCATCCTGGGATTTTCCTCTTTTCTGCAACAGTTTCTTCCTTTTGTTGTAAAGTTTGTTTATGGCAGGGGACCACCAGATTGGCTTCTTTTTTTTGGATGAGGGCATCTTGGTTCTATTTGGGATGGCACGATTTATGCACGAGTGGATGTGCTCGTACAGTGCCTTAGTGTAGGATTCAGCAGTTGAACTGTCAGCTCCTGTCTGCATGGGTGTCATGAAGTTTGTCACTTCTGACTTGAGTAGCATGAAGTTGGCTTTGGATAAGTTTTTTATGGAGGTTTCCTTACTGGGGGTGGGGGTGGGATGTGGATGTTAAGGGTGATTAGCTTATGATCAGACGTGACTAACGAGGGGGTGACCATAAGTGTGGAGCATCAATTTCCCATGTTGGTAATGACCAGGTCTAGGATATTGGAGCCCCTGGTGGGACTATGGATTAGTTGATCCAGGGCGTTGGAATTTATGAATTCCAAGAACCGTTGGGCAAAGGTGTTGGTACATGAGTAGCTTTCCCAGTTAATGTCAGGGTAGTTAAAATCATCCAGTATTAGGGTGTTTGGTTCTATCTTAATATTTTCCAGTATGTTTAGAAAGGTGTAGTGAGAATCTTGGGGTATGGTGGGGGATCTGTAGCAAGCTACAATTTGGATTGCAGTCTTACCTAGTGTTAGTTACACCTGGAGAATTTCAGACGCATTGTGTTGGGCAACTAGCCTGGTGGTGTGAATATCCTTGGTGAATATTGACACTCCTCCACCTTTAGTGTTTCGGTCCTGCTTTGGTGGCCGAAAAGTGTGGTAAGAGTTGTAGCCTGGTATTGCAGGGGTGCTTTCTGGAGCCTTGAACCAGGTCTCAGTTACTGCACAGATATCGATGTTCTCCATTTTTAGGAGTGCCTTGAGAGACTGCATTTTGAGGTTTAGACTTCTAGCATTGAGTAGCATTACCTTCAGATTTTGCATGCTTGTACCTGTTACGGTGGTGGTTTTGTTCTTTGAACTTTGCCTAAAAAAGGCACTATAGGGGTGGCAAGAGCCTTAGCCAGTAACCTGAATCCCAGAGGCGACAGGTGCAGACCATCTCTGGCAAAGCATTGTGGTCTGTCAATCATGTCGTCCCAGGCAGACAGATATTGGATCCCCTTTGAATGACACCAGAAGCTTAGCCAATTGTTGAAGTCAATCATTTTGTCCTTATATTGTGGTATCATTCTGGGTGAAGGCAGGATGCTACTCAGGGCTAGGGTCATACCTGCCTGCGCCACATGATCCGAGAGCTCTTCCATGTCTCTTTTCATGTAGTCCAGAGAGGTACGTCTCAAGTCATTCACTCCAACATGGACAATGACAGAGTCATATTTGTACTTGTTGTGGAGTGACTTGAGTGCATGCATTATGTGGCGGATCCTGGCACCCGACAGGCAGCTGACTGTAATTTTCTCCTTGTTCAACCTGGTGAGAGGGACATCAGTGTGCCGGACTATAGTCACCTATGACTAAAATGTTAGGTACATTGTCTTGCCTTAGGGGCTGTTGCTGGGTGGCACACAGGTGTTTTGAACTATGTGACACTTTGGTTGTGATTGGTGTTTGTTTGCGTTTCAGCTTCAGAGGTCCTTGTTGATTGGGCAGGTTACAGTTAAGGGCCTCTGCATATGTGGATTTAGTGTTGCTATATGTGGGTGTTGGTGGTGTGGGTTTAGAAGGGCTATGTGTTGCTTGAGGTGTAGTGTGAGTGTTAACCTTCTCCTCTTGACTGTCTAGCACAATCTTGGGTGGAGAGAGCTTTGCTTCCATTTTGGCTATGTAAGTGCATCTCTCACAGATTGTAGTGTTGGGTGGTAGGAGGAGAGGGTTGTCTGTGTACATGAGGCAATAGCTGCATTGCCCCAGTATGCCCAGATTCACCAGGTGGACAGGAGAAATCACAGGAAGCTGACCCTTGGACATGCCTGGTTTGATGCTTTTTTTTTTTTGTAAAGTACAGGAGCTGTTTTCCCTTACCTTAGCAAGGTACTTTGCAATTATAGGCTGTTTAGTGCCTACTATTAATTTCTCCTTATTAACAAGGAGAGTTGAGTGCTTGTATCAGTTTAAGGCTTCCTAGTGCTTTCCAGCAGGTATTAGAGAAAGTTCTAGTCAAAGGGATGCTTAAAAGTAAGATGAAAAAAATGCACACTGCAGTGTGCACTAGAGAAGGTAGACATGAAAGTAGGTAACTTAAGTTTTACCTGTTTAAAAAGTTAAGGTTTAGTGGAGAGTTACTATTTTTAAAACAGCAAGATGGGTTGAAAGGGGTGGTCACTTTTGTATTCTGGTACTATGGAATACAGTAGGATGGCCAATAAATTTAAATAGTTGAAGGGGAGGGGTTTTTGATTTAGTGATTACTCACACAAGCCACTGAAAGTAGAGAGGAAATTAGATATATGGTCAGATTAACATAAGAGGCAGGCAACTAGAAAGACAGTGGTATTTAACAAGACAACTATGACAGTTCTGCCCGACTCAGAAGAGAGAGAGAGCTGCGGTCTCTTTTGAAGTTTTAATATGCTGTTAAAGCAGAATGCAGGTAAAACACAAGGTAAAGAAAACAAACTACAGTATTTAAAATATACAAAATACAAAAAATAAAAGCAAACTAACCTTTCCTTCACAGCAAAGTGTAGCAGAGTCTGGATGAGCCTTTCTGGTAAAGCTCAGAAATGTTTTATTTTACCCCTTAAATAGAAGGTTTAGTTCCTAGCTCCACCCCTCAGTTAACAAATGATTAACCTTAAGTGACCTCTTCTATCTTATGAATGAGTCCTTAATTGATCAGTTCTAATTTCTGCCTGACTCAGAAGAGAGAGCGAGCTGTGGTCTCTTTTGAAGTTTTAATATGCTGTTAAAGCAGAATGCAGGTAAAACACAAGGTAAAGAAAACAAACTATAGTATTTAAAATATACAAAATACAAAAAATAAATGGCCTTCTATGTTAAGCGGAGATTGCCTCTGAGTAGACGATATGCGACAGAGTATAGCTGGAGTTTTTTTTTTTAGACGGTCAGCATAGGGCATTTGCTTTAGGCCTGTGATTCTTTTAGTGAGATATTTTTGCGGCCTTTCCAGTTGTTGCAGATGTCTTGAGGTACATACCAAATGGACGTTGTATTCTATAATGGGTCTAAAGAGGAATGAGTACAGAGGGACAATGACCTCCTTTTTTCTGGATGAAAAGCCCTTAGTGATGAGGTGTGCCACATAGGATTTCCTGACTGTTGTGGCAATATGGTTATCAAAGGTAAGACCACTGTCCACCTGTGTCCCTAAGTCTCTTATCACACTTTCAGTGTTTAGTGTACTGCCAGTATTATGGCAGTTAATTATATTGATATGTATATATATCAACTACAGGACTGCAAAAAAGAAGGGAAAGTGTTTTCGGTTTAGAACTTTTTCTGTCAATCTTTCTATTCTATACTGTATGTTGTTTAGATAAATTCAGGTATATATATATATATATATATATATATATATATATAATTAGTGGCATTAGTCAATTCAGCATTCTGTTGACATAGTTAAAATCTACATAGTAACACTGAATAGCAAAATGTAGACATACATCTGCCCTTCCTCCGAGGATGCTGTGCAGAACATGCTTTTGTTCAAACAGTACTTTTGCATGAGCAAGCCCCCCCCTGCACCCCTGATGTGGGGAGCTGTTCCCCCACATCCCCTTCTAATTATATACTCTAACTGTAAAATCATAAAATCCCTGGAGAAGAAGCTTGTTCCCCTTCCCAGGAATTACCCTTTATCGCAGATTTGTCAACTATCTGTATTGTAGAACAAAGTGTGTTGATAATACAGAGGTTAATATTAGCCAAGATCGAAAAATAACATAAAAAACTATATAGGTACAGTACACTATACTATGTTGTTCATATAAAATTAACATAAATGTTAACAGTGTCATGGGATGTTTACATCAAAACAAAACTTTTTTACATACTCAACTGCAAATTCAACAAACAAAACATTTCAGGCCTTAGAATAATGTTTAACTGTTGAACTTGTTTCCTCAATCCTTTTCCACATTTGGAGTATTTAACAATACCTTTTACAGTGGCTATCTTGTCCTCCTCTTCTTAGAGGTCTTGCTTCACTTTATTGTTATGTAAAGAGACAAATTCAGGAGTCTCTCTCTGCAGCCCTTGACCGTCATAGTTCTCAGAGTTGGTATTTTCTTGCAACAAGACTTGTTATACCACCTCTACTTACTCTTCCTCCTGGCTTTGGTGCAGCTATCTTGTCAATTTCCCAGAATTCCTTCTGAAACAGTTTTCCATCTTCCTCAAACAGCACAGGATCTTGGTTCAGCTATTTGACCAACTACTTCAGTTTCATGCAATGGATTTTTGCTTGTCTTTTATACACATATTTTATCTTTCACCTGTAGACCTAGTAGTCTTTTGTGTTTTATATACATGCATTTTTTTCTGTTTCTACTGCTGACCTTCTGGCAGTTACATTAATTTGCACTGATTTTCAGGAATTGGTAATGTAGGTGAAGTAGATAATTTGCTTTTCAACCTTTTGCTTATTAACAGTTGAGATGATGAGACACTGATTCCCTGTAATTAAATATTTATATGCAGCTCTTTGTCATGAGATATTTTCACCATTTGGAAAGATATGTTCAGTTGTCCATTACACTGTAAATAGTACTGACTGGGAATTATATGCAAAATTCCTTCTCTTAATCAAATCTTCTGAATTTCTGACTTTTGCATTGCAGACTATTGTGAAATATGGCATCTGCTATCCTAACCTTCAAAATAAAGACTTTAATGCGGTGAATGTCAGTTTTAATTATTGCAGATATGAGATACATGGGTGCTTTGAAACCAATGACAATCTAGAAGTAGATATGACAACAACTCTTTCTTGGGAATATAGATATGGTATACACTACACAAAGCACATCTTTATAAGACTAGTTCAGACAAAGTTGACATTCCAGGCCAAATTATATTGCTTGTATGTACTTTGCATTCCACTGTTCTCAGATGTGGATGTAACCTCTAAGACGTCTTCCCAGTCGATTAGAAATCTCTAATTATTCTTCTAGCATCTCTTCATTAAATTAAGATAAATATGCTTTACTTAAGTATACATGCTATGTGTAGTTCCTTGCCTGGTCTGTATTTCACTTTAAATCATACTTCTGTGGGTTAAATAACCCAATTTCAGAGGTGCTTTGCGCAAAGGCTTTTTCAATATGCAATGGTTTGTTGTCTTTCTCCATATGAACTATTTTCTTTAATATATTTGTGGAATTTCTCACATCTACATAATGGTTCTTTTCCCAATACAACGCATCTCTTTTGTGCATGCCTTGCCATGTGTCATGTTACCTTAACTGCCTTATTCAAGCCATAGTAATGTTTGTGGGTCTGTCACAAGTTTCTTAAGTATGTCAAAACTATTTCCTTTTCATAGCTGCATTCTCAGGCTCCATCCTGTTCTAACAATTTTCTTAGAGGCATGGTTATATAATTCATATTATGTATAAAGTTTGAAAGACACTGCATCATTCATGGAAACCACTGTGATGCATGCATATTAGATGCATGGTTATATCATTCATAGTAGGTATAAAGTTTGAAATACACTGTATCATTCATGGAAACTACTGTGATGCCTGCTTATATGCTGGCCTTGAGATTTTCACAACTGCTCCTTTTCTGTATCTTGTTAGAATATTACATTACAATATGACCCAAGCTTTTGCCCTTAAAATAAAAAAAATAATATATTTAGCTAGTGTATCAGTCTCTTGTAATGGAAACCACATCAATAGACAATACATTATGTTTACCATTGTAAGTCTTCAATTACCTGGAAAATAGCTCATTATACCATGACCCCCCATTAATATTCCAAAACGTGCATGCTGATTGGCCAGCGTGCACATTGTAAATCGACTTATACTAATGGGAAAAGGTCCGGTCGCCCGGACTTTTTCCATTAGTATAAGTCTTTAAACTGCTGTCTGCTATGTTAAAGGAGTTTAACATAGCGACAGTTTAAAAAGCAACGGAGATCTCCGTTGCTTTTTTTAAAGCTGTCTCACTATGTTAAACTCCTTTAACATAGCGACACAGTGTGTAAAAAGCAACGGAGATCTTGCTTTCTCCGTTGCTTTTTTTTTAAACCTGTCTCACTATGTTAAATGGGTTTAACATAGCAAGACAGCTTTAAAATAAGCAACGGAGATCTCCGTAGCTTATTTTAAAGCTGTCTCGCCATGTTAAGCCCATTTAACATAGCGAAACAGTTTGTAAAAAGCAACGGAGATCTTGCTTTCTCCATTGCTTTTTTCAAAACTGTCACGCTATGTTAAATGGGTTTAACATAGAGAGACAGCTTTAAAAAAAGCAACGGAGAATCTCCGTTGCTTATTTTAAAGCTGTCTCGCTATGTTAAACCCATTTAACATAGCAAAGCAGTGAAAAGCAATGGAGATCTTGCTTTCTCCGTTGCTTTGCCACAGCTCTGATGTACTGCGTAAGCATGCGCTGTACATCAGAACTGCCATGAATACCAGACAGCTGCGGAAGGGCAGCAAGGAGATTATACAATGCCATTATTTAAGAAAAGTAATTATTTTTTCTTAAATAATGTCATTATAATAACAATCCATGCCTGGGTGTAATGCTGGATTTACCCACGGTTGGCTTTGTTTGGTCCCGAGGGCGAAGACCACGCCAACCGTGGGTAAATCCAGCATTACCCACACCCAGGCGTGGGTTATTGCTATATTGAAACACATCTGCTGCTAATGAGATCCAAAAGGAAGTCTAAGTAATATGTTTCGTCCTATTGGTGCATTAAATGTATGGCATTTGGAGCTTGTTTCATCTATCTTTAAATTACATAAATCCGAATTTACACCTAGGAATGAACTGAATTTAGAATGTGTTATTCTTGGGACCAGCCTCCTCAACTAAAAATAATTAATTGTGCTCTTTTTAAATTCCCTTCTTCAGATCTGTAGCATAGTACAAGTGCACAGTTTGTCTTTATTTACAAATGATGACCATACTTTTTCATCCATACTGTTGGTTGCAATCGATGTTTTATGACAACAAATTTTCCAGTGACTTCAGTTCCTGTTTTGCTTTTCTCCTGAGACCTAGTGATACTTTCCTAGGGACATGCATATTGGCATAACTTCAGGTTTCATTAAGCCATGATATTCTCCTGGTAAATTTCATATGCTTGTAGATATATCATCACAGTCATTCCGGATATAACTGCTATGACTCAGCCATCCAGCTAAGACATATCTGTGAGCATTTGAATCTTTCTTCATATTTTTGTATTCTTAATGCATTCTCTCATTCCCAGTTTCACAAACAGCACAAGACAAAATATTAGAAGAATTAACTTCCTTAACTGTTATGGTTTGAACATCCAATCGCTACTTTTTATTGTATTATTTTTCACACTGTGGCTATTTGCCATCGGCCATGACCCGTTGACCCTTAATAGTCATCTCCACCTTCCCCTAACACATGCCCATCTTCCCGCTTTAAACTGAAGCCCCAAGTGGAAAAGTCTTTAGTGTAAGCAGTCAGGTAGAAGTGTGTAAAGACTTCCCATTATGAAACTGCCCTGACAGTTGTGGAGATTTTTGCGTGTATGTGTTATACCCTACTTCTATCATACTCCAGTTCTCAATGTGAATTACATATTTGTGGACCTTTTACTGCTAGCCTTTGATCGTATTTTCCTTTTCCTTGCATTGTGTAGCACAGTGCACAAGTACTGTGCAAACCTGTGTGAACCATCATATCAGTCTCAGAAAGGCTTCCACACATTGTGTAGCACAGTGCACCAGTACTGTGCAAACCTGTGTGAACCATCATATTAGTCTCAGTAAAGTTTCCACACATTGTGCAGCACAGTGCACCAGTACTGTGCAAACCTGTGTGAACCATCATATCAGTCTCAGTAAGGTTTCCACACATTGTGTAGCACAGTGCACCAGTACTGTGCAAACCTGTGTGAACCATCATATCAGTCTCAGTAAGGCTTCCACACATTGTGTAGCACAGTGCAGCAGTACTGTGCAAACCTGTGTGAACCATCATATCAGTCTCAGTAAGGTTTCCACACATTGTGCAGCACAGTGCACCAGTACTGTGCAAACCTGTGTGAACCATCATATCAGTCTCAGTAAGGCTTCCACACATTGTGTAGCACAGTGCACCAGTACTGTGCAAACCTGTGTGAACCATCATATCAGTCTCAGAAAGGCTTCCACACATTGTGTAGCACAGTGCACCAGTACTGTGCAAACCTGTGTGAACCATCATATCAGTCTCAGAAAGGCTTCCACACATTGTGCAGCACAGTGCACCAGTACTGTGCAAACCTGTGTGAACCATCATATCAGTCTCAGTAAGGTTTCCACACATTATGTAGCACAGTGCACCAGTACTGTGCAAATCTGTGTGAACCATCATATCAGTCTCAGTATGGTTTCCACACATTATGTAGCACAGTGCACCAGTACTGTGCAAACCTGTGTGAACCATCATATCAGTCTCAGAAAGGCTTCCACACATTGTGCAGCACAGTGTACCAGTAATGTGCAAACCTGTGTGAACCATCATATCAGTCTCAGTAAGTTTTCCACACATTGTGTAGTACAGTGCACCAGTAATGTGCAAACCTGTGTGAACCATCATATCAGTCTCAGTAAGGTTTCCACACATTGTGTAGCACAGTGCACCAGTACTGTGCAAGCCTGTGTGAACCATCATATCAGTCTCGGTAAGGTTTCCACACATTGTGCAGCACAGTGCACCAGTACTGTGCAAACCTGTGTGAACCATCATATCAGTCTCAGTAAGTTTTCCACACATTGTGTAGCACAGTGCACCAGTACTGTGCAAACCTGTGTGAACCATCATATCAGTCTCAGTAAGTTTTCCACACATTGTGTAGCACAGTGCACCAGTACTGTGCAAGCCTGTGTGAACCATCATATCAGTCTCAGTAAGGTTTCCACACATTGTGCAGCACAATGCACCAGTACTGTGCAAACCTGTGTGAACCATCATATCAGTCTCAGTAAGGTTTCCACACATTGTGTACCACAGTGCACCAGTACTGTGCAAACCTGTGTGAACCATCATATCAGTCTCAGTAAGGTTTCCACACATTGTGTAGCACAGTGCACCAGTACTATGCAAACCTGTGTGAACCATCATATCAGTCTCAGAAAGGCTTCCACACATTGTGTAGCACAGTGCACCAGTACTGTGCAAACCTGTGTGAACCATCATATCAGTCTCAGTAAGGTTTCCACATTGTGTAGCACAGTGCACCAGTACTGTGCAAACCTGTGTGAACCATCATATCAGTCTCAGTAAAGTTTCCACACATTGTGTAGCACAGTGCACCAGTACTGTGCAAACCTGTGTGAACCATCATATCAGTCTCAGTAAGGTTTCCACACATTGTGTAGCACAGTGCACCAGTACTGTGCAAACCTGTGTGAACCATCATATCAGTCTCAGAAAGGCTTCCACACATTGTGCAGCACAGTGTACCAGTAATGTGCAAACCTGTGTGAACCATCATATCAGTCTCAGTAAGTTTTCCACACATTGTGTAGCACAGTGCACCAGTACTGTGCAAACCTGTGTGAACCATCATATCAGTCTCAGTAAGGTTTCCACACATTGTGCAGCACAGTGCACCAGTACTGTGCAAAC
The DNA here is from genome assembly GCF_019279795.1 of Protopterus annectens. Taxonomy (NCBI): domain Eukaryota; kingdom Metazoa; phylum Chordata; order Ceratodontiformes; family Protopteridae; genus Protopterus; species Protopterus annectens. The sequence goes on along the minus strand of NC_056743.1, from coordinate 135,528,692 downwards.
CTGTGTGAACCATCATATCAGTCTCAGTAAGGTTTCCACACATTGTGTAGCACAGTGCACCAGTACTGTGCAAACCTGTGTGAACCATCATATCAGTCTCAGTAAGGTTTCCACACATTGTGTAGCACAGTGCACCAGTACTGTGCAAACCTGTGTGAACCATCATATCAGTCTCAGTAAGGTTTCCACACATTGTGCAGCACAGTGCACCAGTACTGTGCAAACCTGTGTGAACCATCATATCAGTCTCAGTAAGGTTTCCACACATTGTGTAGCACAGTGCACCAGTACTGTGCAAACCTGTGTGAACCATCATATCAGTCTCAGTAAGGTTTCCACACATTGTGTAGCACAGTGCACCAGTACTGTGCAAACCTGTGTGAACCATCATATCAGTCTCAGTAAGGTTTCCACACATTGTGTAGCACAGTGCACCAGTACTGTGCAAACCTGTGTGAACCATCATATCAGTCTCAGAAAGGCTTCCACACATTGTGTAGCACAGTGCACCAGTACTGTGCAAACCTGTGTGAACCATCATATCAGTCTCAGTAAAGTTTCCACACATTGTGTAGCACAGTGCACCAGTACTGTGCAAACCTGTGTGAACCATCATATCAGTCTCAGTAAAGTTTCCACATTGTGTAGCACAGTGCACCAGTACTGTGCAAACCTGTGTGAACCATCATATCAGTCTCAGTAAAGTTTCCACACATTGTGCAGCACAGTGCACCAGTACTGTGCAAACCTGTGTGAACCATAATATCAGTCTCAGTAAGGTTTCCATAATGAGCACTATACTCCAGATCATTTCAAATTAACTGTATATAAAAAAGAAGATATAGGAACTTATTCGTTACAATGACATATGTCTGGAGCATTTCTCCCCAGGCCTCCACTGAAAATTGGCTTTGTTCAAGCCGGTCTTTCTCGGTTAACAAATGTTAAATAAAATTATTCATTTCTTCTGGTGTTGCATCTTTTTCTATGTCCCGGTCTTTCACTTTTCTGTCTTTTTTTTTTGCTTGCTTTATTATATTATCAGATTTGCTGTAATAACTGCACAGTCTCTTTCTTATTTTCTTACCTCGTCTTCTCTACAACTGCTCATTATTTTTCATGAATTTCTGCTTTAAGATGCATTATTTCCATTTTGTGCACTTAATTTAAGCTACATGTTTTTCTCCATTTCTACTGTCTTTCATCATATCTCCTTCCAGCTATTCTTTGCCTTCTTTTGTACCAGATCTGTGTGCTTAAGTGTGTGTCATCTGCAGTAAGATGTACTTAATTTTCCAGGCTAAAAAATGACCAACCCTTTCCTCACTGTAAAACTGTACTCACTGCAAATTTTCATCTGAGTGTTTGCTATAACCCACTGCTTCCTGCTGCCTATCCAATGGTTTTCTTATAAGAGCAACCATACTTCTCAACTGTTCAGATTTTTGAAGAATGTCCACATTTTTGCCTCATATTTTTGGTTCATTCCTCATATAATTTATGATTTCCTGGCAAATCATGGAGGACTGAATTCACTAAATAATGACATGCATTTGAGTTTCAGATTTCATATCCTTCAGAAAATGCATGCTAACACAAATTCTGTAATTCTAGCAAATATTTTTAAATTTATAAGAGTAATATTTAAAATACGTTCCTGTTTTTGGGCCTTTGCCCCACCATTATTTTAGGCTTTGTCCAGATGTCTTGCGTTAGGAGGTTGAGAGCTATAACCAACAGAGTACTCAGTTCAGGCATACCTCGTTGGTTCAGTAGCCTTTCACGTAGCAGCATGTCAAATGCCTTACAGGACATTTCAAAGAACCATAATGGCTCTCCTACCTCCTTGTAGTGCTCGCATGTGATAACCATATCTGTCAGTCATCAGTACAAGGAATATGCAGTCTTTGCTACACACTGCAAATGATCTTAAGGTGATTGTGTCCACTAAAACCAATACATACTTCCTGGTGTGTGGTACACTGAAGGCAGGCAAAATAGGAATATATGTTGGTATTTATGAGATTAAAGTGTTAATTAGGGGATATACAAGTTAACTGAGAGCAGGAAACAATGTGTGTCTAACTTTTTAGCATATTCTGCACTTGGAAAGTACATGAAGATGAAAATGTATACTTCCTGTAATGAAATTAAAATTTTAATTTGGGAGCGTATGAATTTCTTGAAATCTATATAAATGTGTCTAACTTTTTAACATATATAATGCTTCTCAGCATAAAATTTGTTCCTAATTAAATGAAGATGTGATGGCACACTGTCTGTTCAATTAAAATGTTATTTGGAGGTATGTTTCTAACATATGTAATGACTTGTTTTCATATAACCAGGTTTAGAGCTATGTACGTACTAGTTAGACAGTAGGACTAAACTATTCAATTAATGCAATATATAAATATAAGAAAACCAGTTTGTGAAGTGCAGAGCCGGTTCTGCTAAAGAAAAAGGAAAATGGACAAATAATCAAAAATGCAGTGTAACAAACACATTCGAATTAATAATAGCTATATACATATGCATGCAAGAGTAATGAATAGTCCCAGCACCTCCAAGGCTCAAAATCCTCAGAAAACCTCATTTTCTGTTCCAGTTTGGCACTTGACCAAGACTAGGCACAGAAAAGAGCAGGCACAATTAACTTTGACTGGCTTTGCTCCCAGAAGAGTCAAAATATTAAAATGAATAATGTGGCTAATGGTTAAGACATGACAGAATACTATAATGAATTAATAATCACCGAGCAAATAAAAATGTTTAACCATTATCATAGCAGTATACTTTTAAAGAGTTTTGCATGCTTACTAAAGTCAGAATTAAAGGTAAGAAAACTAAATTTGAAATCATACGCCCTTTCCAGAAAGCACTGCTATTGCAAAATTTTGCAGAACCAAAATAAAGTATAAACTGGAGGTGTAAGGTTTAAGATAATATAAATTTATTGACTAGAAATGATTTCTTATGACTTTTCTGTATATTCTAATGCAGAAGAGGAAAAACTCACAGTAAGATCTGCTGAAGCAAACATGAAACACAAACAAAGACATCTGTATCATCCTACCGCATAGCATGTTTATATATTTGATGATGTAGGCTTCCCATTTTAGTAGCACATTAATCTGAAGATTGAATTAATCTTTCTGTACTAATGTTCAAAAGGCAATAACATTTCTCTTTTTCCAGTCATTAAGTGTTTATCATAGAAACTGCATGCATGAAAACCATATGTATATAGTAGTATAAGCTTTAAAACCTAATGCAGTGGAAATAATAGCGACTATAAAATGTGCTGAGCCAAACTTTGTGAGGCTGTTTGAAGACAGAATATGGATCCAGGTAGACTACATTTCCTAGATATTACAATAAACTCAAATGTATATATTTATCTGGTATTTGTTATTTGAGTAAATGGACTTCAAGTTCTTCCATGTGATGGGCCACTGATAAAAGGCAAGTTAACACAAATTACTGAAGGCATTTAACATCAAGGAAAAATAAAAAAAGATATTATACTCTGGTTATTAGGAAAGCTAACTATAACAAGTACAGTCAATGATAATTTTTATATAAACAAATACATTCATTTTCTATTTTTTGGTTATAATTTATATTGATCCATTTTACAGTTTTTTATGTATGCTTTTAGGGAGCTAAGTATACACTTACTCATCACATGCATTAGCATTGTTCGTTCTTAAGTGATTTGTGCCGGCTTGTTTTTACTGGCTGTCTTGTTAAGCACGTCTATAAAAGGTATGGTATAGTATTAATTCTTATTCTGGTGAAGTCTGCTAACTTGCAGATGAAACCATTTAACCTTATGTGTTTTTATTTTATTTATGTCTTACTTATTAAAAGTTCACTGTATTCCCCGAACTGCGTTTGGTGTGGTTTATCCTTTTTATTCATATTCAATATGGATATAAGCAATTAAATTCTAAAAGTATCTATTACAGTGGAAGCAGTATAAGGTGAAGACCCTTCAATATAAACAGCACAAAATCTGTAGTATCTTACTCATACCTCTCAACTATACAGATTTTTGCAGAATGTCCAGATTTTTGCCTCATGTTTTTCATCCGTTTTTCATAAAATTTTGGTTTTCTGGCAAATCATTAAAGATTGAAGTTAGAAAATAATGACAGACATTTGTATTTCAGACTTCATATCCTTCAGAAAATTCATGCTAATACAAAATCTGTTATTCTATCAGCTTTCTATTCTTGTACAATCAATATTTAAAAATTGTTCCTATTTGTGAGCCTTTGTCCCACTTTTATTTTATGGCTTTGTCCAGATTTCTTGCTCTAGGAGATTGAGAGGTATGAAGTTTTATACTCAATACAATTTTGATAATCAGGAAATCCTTGACAAGTGCAGAGTGGAAAGGGATATTGTAAGGGTCTTAATGAGAATGTTCAACCCCCACAAAGGCAGTGAAAGACATGTGACCTTCCTATCCCTGTGGATACCAAGGTGGTACCCTGTAGATACAGTGATAAGATGATCAGCTTTAATAATTGGCTTAAATTGGATCCAATGTCTGTCTGCCTGAGATGACATGCTGGACAAGCCATGCCCCATAGTGCCTTTTTAGGCAAGGCTCAAATTCTAAACCTACCACCCTAGAACACCAAAAGGAAAAAACTAAGGGTAATGCTGCTCAATGCCAGAAGTCTCAATCTCAAGATGTTACAGGCCACATAAACTCAAATGCCATGGAACAACTAGTCACCATAACATTACTCAAACCGCTGAATTTATCTGCAAAGCCATGGAGAGGATCATAATGGAACTCATAAATAAAGACATAAAACCTTCTATGAACCTATGAACCTATGTGTAACCCTCCCTGTACTTCCCAAGGGGACCTTCCAGAGACAGACTGAAAATACATTGGGTATCTCACAGGCTACTGCCCTGAGGATATTTTCAGCAGTGCCTGGATGTACTCCTGCCATATCTATATTAGCAGGTCTATTTCCTGGTGTCACCCCAGGACTGAATATAGACTGTGTGTGTCTTTTGTGGGCTGGCATGCTTCTTTGAGGTGCTCGTTGCAACAGATTGCTCCCATGTTGCAGGTAGGGTCCCATCTGGCCCATGAGGGAGTGGTACAATAGGAAGGGCTACAATTCCATCAATTGCCAGGTAATGTGTGATGACTCCCATGTTTGGCACACTAGCTTGCTCTACTATCTCTTCTTGCATGTAGGATGTTCAATGGTTAGCTTGTTAGCAAGTGGGGGAAAAAAAAATATATATATATATATATATATATGTGTGTGTGTGTGTGTGTGTGTGTGTATTTAAGGAGTTATTTGTGGTAAGATGTACTGTTTAATACTAAACCACCTTTTCTTTGTTTTATCTCTTCTCCTCCCCTTTCTCTCTTTTTTTCTCTCTCAGGTGATGCTGCATATCCATTGGAGGGATGACTTATGACAGCAGTAAGGAGCTTGTGATGATAATTTCAATATAGGCCTGTCCCAGACCTTTATTGTCATTGATAGGGTCTTAGGCATGTTGAAGAACCAATTTGGGTGACTGGATGAATCTACGGGTGCCCTTCATTATGACCTAGCTACTGCATGCAATGTGTGTTGCAGTCTGCATAACATGATAAAAGGTCTGGTGGTGGAGTCACCCAGGCTGTCACTGCAGTTCCTGGTTCCACTCCTGCTATGACTAATAATGACCAGCTGGCAGCAGTAGTAAGGGACCCCATGTGGCAGGCCTGTGTACTGCATAGAGCTGTGCAGGTAAAGAGGGGGGTGTCTAGACCAGAATTATGGACCACAACTTTCATGTAAGAAGGGGTGGGGGGAGTATAACTCATGCATGCAGTGATATATTTGGGCTATGCTGTGTGGGGCATGGTCTTCTCACTGTTCATCAAACATTGCATCCTGTTGAACCAAAAAACCAGCCAGCGATGCCAAACAGTCTGTTTATTAGTGAGCGCTTTCGAAGGAGTCACTCAGTGCCCCAACTTCTTCAGACAAAAAAGACAATGAATCAAACATTTAAATAAATACTTAATCAACACATTCAATTATTCAATAATTCAATAATTGACTTTTACATAGTTCAGCACTACTATCCCTCTACATTTCAGCATTTACCAAAGTGTCATAACATTAAAATCACACATTTCATCTATAATGACACCGAATATTCATAAATTAATTAAAAACTATTACAGTCCTATTTAAAATTAAATCAAAACTTAGACTTTTGTTAAAGTACATGAAGTTACATAAAAAAGCTTTGGTGCAGACTTAAAAAATCTAATTGTTGGGAATTTATAGTTTATCCTAAATGTGTAAAGGAAATGCCTTATCATAAACATTTTTATTTTTATATGGCTAAAAAAATTCATTCATACCTAACTAGGTTACCAGCATATACATTTTATAAATACTGGTATCCATTTTATCACTAAGTTATCTACCAAGTGCTTTCAATTTTAAAATGCTTTTAATTGATACATATTTATTGAGGCCTGCTGGGATACGGGCAGTTGTACGAATCTGCCACATTACTTCACTTTCAATCTAAGTTCCCAAGGACCTCCCCTTACTTCACATTCCACTTGATGTATAACCGCATACTGGAACTTGTGACTAGGGTTTTCAATGATATGTTTAGCTAGTGCGTTGGTAGTCACTTTCTTATTAATATTATATTGGTGCTCATAAATCCTCTGTTTAACCTTTCTCTCGGTTTTACCAATATAATATGATGGACATGCATCACAACTAGCTACATATATGACTCCCTTTGATTCACAGTTAAATTTGCCGTTGATAGTATATATTTTGTCCCTAATGGTTAATTTATTCCGTATCTTAATAAGCTTACATTGTTGGCAAGAACCACATTTCCTCATGCCTGGGATGTCTTTATTTTTCTTTCTTTTCTTTTCCAGTAAACATTTCAGGTTGGGGCCCTTTCTATATGTGAATCTAGGGTTACTACCAAGAACTTTATTCAAACCATTGTCTTCCAAGATAATTGCCCAGTTTTTAATTAGGATATCCTTGATTACTCTAAAATCTAAGGAATATGTGTACAAGAAACTAAGACCCAAATTATAAGCTGGGCTACCTATATTCGCTCCATTTTCTTCGGGTGTGACCATCAGATTACTTACATAACCTTTGTGTAACAATGGTTTAAAATGTCCTGTGGATCTTTTACTATTAACCTCGTAAATAATGCCATCCAGGAAACCTTCAGGATAACCCCTTTTCAAAAACATAGATCTCAACAATTCACATTCAATCATATAGTCCCTGTCCTCTGACACCATCCTAGCTGCCCTTACCATTTGTCCTTTGACAACAGCTTTCTTTTGATGGTAAGGGTGGCTACTTGAAAAATGTAAAAAAGCATTTGAATATGTGGGTTTCCTGAATATCATGGTTTTATACCTCTGATTGACTTTATCCTTGGACAAATTTACATCCAAAAAATTAATACATTCCAAACCTACTTGATAGGTAAATTCTAAAAAGCAGGTCATTTCTGTAATACTTTCAATAAAAGCATCTATAGTATTTACCTCACCTTGCCAGATTAAAACACATCATCCTGGTACCTAGTGTACCATATCACATTATTCTGAAATAAAGTGTTTTTGAACAGCAGTTCTTTCCCAATATGCCATAACGCAATTTGTAAAACTTCCACCACAGGATGAGCCCATCACAACTCCTGTGTTCTGCAAATATAATTGACCATTAAAAATCATATAATTATTGGACAACACCACATCCAAAAGTGTTTCCACCAAATATATGTCCCTATCTTCTATTTTTTTTATGATCATGAATTCTCTGACCCATTCTAGCCCCAAATTCTGTGGGATTACCGTATACAAATCTTTTACGTCTACGGTAAGAAAAATATAGTTATCATTATATTCCAATTTATTGATGTTGTCCAAGAAACACCACGAGTCTCAGCATATTTGTGGCTTATCTTTAATAAGTGGCTTTAGTATGCTATCTATGAATTTAGCGCAGGCATATGTAATTGACCCTCTACCATCCACTATAGGTCTGAAGGGAGGGTTGGTATAATCCTTATGGAGTTTAGGAGAACCAAATAAAGATGGAATAATAGGTGATTGCATAGATAAGTACTGAAAAGTATCTATGTCAATTGTCCCTTCTAAGAACAGGTCATCAAGTATACCCCTATTCTTTCTATATGCACCATTAACTTCATTAATGCTGACCTGCTTATATACATTCAAAGACAGGTATACATCCATTCTCCTATTATACTCAGTTTGATCCATGAAAACCAACCCCCCACCTTTGTCAGGCTTTATCACCTTAACGTTACATATATTTAATAGGTGGACGAAGTCGATTTCATTAACAGAAATCTTCCTTTTAGGCTTTTTACCATTCTGTGTATTATTCAGCACACTCATCAAATCCATCTCACATATTTTTCAAACATTGCAAGAGTTTCATGCAAAGGCAGGTTAGAAAAGGCTAGAAACTCTTAGATTATTAGTGAGTGAGGAATTTAACCCCATTAAACAAGTAAGACTCAGTTTACATACAAACAATTTTAAGTCTATAATAGTCCTAACAAAATCGGCTCTCCTATTGGGTACAAATGACAATCCTTTGCAAACAAATCAACAAAAAAGCGCTCACTAATAAACGGACTGTTTGGCATCGCTGGCTGTTTTTTTGGTTAAACTAGTCTGTATTGTTTCTTGTGGTTTTCAAACATTGCATCCTGTATTTAAATATATTTATTTTATATATGTATATAGATATAATTTGCATGTATATATTTTTTCAGAACAGGGACTCATATTGTTTATAAATGTCATGCCTGACTGTTCACTAAGACCAGTTCAGTGATGCTATAAGGCATCATATAAAAAATATTTATAATTGTAAATGTTTTGTGCAAGAAATTCTTCTTAGGTGGTGCACTTACATATGCACATACTGAATCTCATGAAGAGGCACAAAACTGTCATTTCATTTTCTCATATGAATATATTTTGCACTTGAATGGAAAATGTATGATATGCCTTTTTGTACTACGTAATGTTTACTTCAAGTATTACAGATTTGTAATATGTTATTGTTCTCTGCTAAGGTTCTGAACATCAGATTATTTCATTTTGTCATGCACAGTAAGCTGTGCCCTCAAATATGTCATAATCTGTGCAGTGCTGAAGGTGAAGTGGCAGCAGTTTTAGCTTACTTGTCAGGATACTAATGTAATCTTTTTTTATTTTCTAAGCAGTGTTTCTCTAAATATTGTGTAGTACTTGTTTTATGCTCTTAGCAATTGTCAGATGTATCACTGATAATAGCTAGACCACTAGTGTAACTCAGAACAATCTGAATGTCACGATGCACAATATTCTTAAAAGAAAATTCTTCTAATAAGCAGTACCATTAATGAAATGAAATATATGCAGATGCAAAGTGTCTTAATTCAGGGTTACATTCTACAAACATATTCTGCCTTTTTTTCTTCAGTTTTTCTTTTTAACTTAACTTATTGCCTTTCAAGTTAAACTTTGACATCTGTTTGTTAAAAGTCAGAATGTAAGTCACTGAAATGTCTAAACTGAATCAAAGTAGATCAAGGTCAAATGTGTCAAACAAGGTATATCCTAATGACAGTGTAGGTGACGGTGCATGCGATTTGAGGAGTGGCTGTCATGTGACCTAAATGGTGATGTGCTATCATTTTTTGACCTACTCCATTCAGGGATCATACAGTCACCAATTTCACAGTGCTGTGGGACCAGGACCTCAAATGAGAGGTTCTGCTTTGTGTAGATAAATGTAAATGTGGCATGCATGACATCTGCTGTGTTTGTTCCCCACTACTACTACTTTCAGTACCTTCTTGAAAAGCATTTATAGTGACATGGCAGCTGGACAGTACCCCATCCTCTTCCTCTTTCAGCACTGACTCATGTTTGAGTCCGGTAAGCCCTAACTAGTGTATGACTAGAGATAGTAATGAATGACTGATGTGCCCGCAGACTTCACATCAGTGTGATCAGGGCATTCTCCTTACTCTCTGCCATTTCAGTGTAGTGTTAGAAATCCTTCTTTACTCTCTGCAGGACACTGACCATTTCTAGCTGACTCTCTGTGGCAGTGCAGTGAACCTTAATGTCACAGAACATTTGCTGCTGAGCAGACACTGCTTTATGTGTTTTCTGGTGTAGCTGTGACAAATGCCTGCACCTGACATCCCTTTGTAAAGGTGTCACTGTGAACACGGTCACCTCTGAATGCCTGCCATCATCCAGAAGGCGTTCTTGTGGGTTTGGAAACACTAGTGTAGAGGTGCGTGTGTTTGCTCCTTCTTAAACATGTAGTCTAATTTCACGCTGTACTTGACCTTGTGATTCTGTGTCACTTCCTGTACAGATACTAAAATGTTGTAGGGTGTGAGATCCTTCTATTAATCTTGCTAACTGTGAGCCACTTTCGCTGGTGTCTCATAAATATAACTGTTATCACCAACAGCTGCAGCAGCCATTCTGCCCATGATATCCTTTAAATGTATTGGTTAGTGAAACTGTTTCTACTGGTGACCCTGTAAAAAAATTAACTGAATGCATTACTAATCAAACTCTGTCATTTACTACTGTATGCAGTGTAAGAGATGTGGAGGACACATACCATGCACACTCTGTTAACTGCCATTATATGCAGAAGTAAAGGGTTCACCTGTTAATATCCCACTCCACAATCGGGGATCCATCTTGGATCCCGGGATCTATTGTCCCATCAGTCTGACGAGCTTGATCTGCAAAGCCATGGAACGCATTACCATGGAACTTATAAACAAAGACATCGGAAACCTTCAAATACTGGACACCACCCAGTTTAGTTTCGTAAAGGGCTGATCTTGTCTCCTCAACCTGATTGACTTCTTCAAATCAGTCTCCAGAGCCATGGACAAGGGTAAAGCAGTCCACACAGCCTATCTGGACCTCACCAAGGCCTTCAATACCATCCCCCACTCTGGAATCATAGATAAACTTACTAAGCTGGGAATTAATCCCTACGTCACTCGATGGGTTGCCAACTGGCTTACTGACAGAAACCACACTGTAAAAGTAGCCAACTCAAAATCCAGCTCCAGACAAGTGGCAAGCGGAGTGCCTCGGGGTTCAGTCCTGGGACCGCTCTTGTTTGGCATCTACTTCTCTGAAGTACAGGCCAGCACTAGGGACTTTGGCTAACAAAGTTCGCAGATGACTGCAAACTGGGTGCCATTATTGAATCCCCAAATGATGTGGATACTCTACAAAAGGACCTTACAGAAACAGATGTTTGGTGCCAGAGCCGTGGGCTCAAGCTCAATGCCAAGAAATGTATAGTTATCCCCTTTGGGAAAAAACATGTACACACGAATTACCACATAAGTGTCAGTACACTAAACACTGAAAGTGTGATAAGGGATTTAGGAACACAGGTGGACAGTGGTCTCATCTTCGATAACTACATAGCCACAACAGTCAGAAAATCCTTCTCTGTGGCACACCTCATCACTAAGTGCTTTTTATCTAGAAAAAAGGAGGTCATTATCCCACTGTACTCATCCCTCATTAGACGAGTTATAGAGTACAATGCCCAGTTTGGCATGTACCTCACAAGACATCTGCAATAACTGGAAAGGCCACAGAAGTACCTCACAAAGAGGATTACTGGCCTCAAACAAATGCCCTACACTGACCGCCTGATATAAAGCTATGTCAAACCCAGAGCTGTTGGACATGCTACACCTAAAGACATCCCAATCCCTCCGAGCTACACGCTCTAGGGACCTAAACCTTGTCACCACAATAAACAGGACATGCTGGAGTGATAGATTCCTGTCCCAGAGACTTCCTGTACTCTGGAACAAGCTACCCATCTATGTCAAGCAAAGTTCTTCATTAGCACTCTTCAAGAAAAATCTTGATGAGTGGATGGGAAATAGGAAATACACCCTGGGGATCACTTCTGTGTCTCTGCTGGACAGTGGCACAGGAAAATAACTTTCTTGGGTGGCGTAAGCTATGGAACCTTGCTGGCTAGGCTTACATAGGCCCTTGGGCCGATAGCCTAGTACCTACCTATGAACCTATGATCGCTGCTTAACATACAAGGCCATGTCAAATCCAGTGCTGTTGGACATGCTACACTTAAAGAAATCCCAATCCCTCAGAGCAACATGCTCCAGGGATCTAAACATGGACATCACAATGAACAAAACATGCTGGAGGGACAGGTTCCTGACACAGAGACTCCCCATACTCTGGAATAGACTGTTCATACATATCAAGCTGAGCATCTCTTTGGTACTCTTCAAAAGGGACCTTGACGATTGGATGGGAGATAGGAAATTCACCCCAGGGATCATGACAGGGGACCAGGGAAGTAAATATTCTAGGAAGAAATAGCCAGGAAATTGTTATAGTTAGGCTTGTATAGGCCCTAGGGCTGATAGCCTAGTACCAACCTATGAACAGTAATTGTCCTCTGTTACATGAACTCATTTCATTTCACCATTCAATGTTCTATATAAATATATGTTATTGGTGTTACACCATCCTTTCTTATCAGATGTCTGTTGATGCTGCTGCAGACACAGGTAATAACCAGTGTCCACACTACCTCTGATTATTACAGTCCCATCTTCATCTGCATCATAATCATTCCCATGAATAGAAAACATGCAAGACTATACTTAAAATATATGTATTTATACACAAACAGAAAACATATTTGCATTGTTACATAATTTCATATACTATAGATATTAGTTAGCAATTAATTATAGTACAGTCAGACAATTTATAGATTAAAAATATTTGGTTTGTGAAGGCCACAAACTATTTATATATAAGAACTGTATAAGAGATTAATTTCTTCCAAAATGTTAACTGCATGTACAAGATGCCTGAAACGAGTTAGCCACCACACCCTAGTCAGGGTGCAGTATGGGATGGGGTTACTGTAGCATGGGAATGACCAGCACAGAGAAATCTGCTAAATGCACTGTTTCATTAATTGTGTATGCATTTCTTCTTAACTTCTTTATATGATTACATTTAATCTACAAATTATGAAAGCACACATTGCCATGAATTATTTGCAGTGCATGCATCATATAAAAGTAAATATGCTTGGTTCCATACAAGTTGAACTGGAAGGATGACAAAACTTTTCATTTGATACAGTGTGTGTGTGTGTGTGTGTGTGTGTGTGTGTGTGTGTGTGTGTGTGTGTGTGTGTGTGTGCGCACATGCGTGTGTGTGTGTGTGGAGAGCTTCTGTCTCTCTGAGGGAAGCTGAATGTCTGTTGCTTATAGTTTACTTAAAAATAGAAGTAGGTTTTGAAAAGTATAGTGGAAAACAGTAAATACAAATGAATTCTAAACACAGGTGGCAAAAAGTACCAATCCTCCAAATAGAGAAGCTGTACTGAGACATACACATTTAACAACTGGAAGGAAGTCATGTAGTCTTCTTAATTAAACTTGCTTTAAAAAAGAAATACTGATTAGCTCAGATGTAGTAGTTGCAATGAGTAATGAAATTCTGTGTTTTGATGTTTTTCTTGCTTAATAAATGGAAGCATGTAGCAAAACTCAGTAAAAATTTATACAGAAGTAACCATACAAATTAAGCAACTGCAACAATAACTTAAGTGCCTTTCTGAATAGTCAACATAATCATGTCAGAAATATGGTAATGCACACACGAGTCAGATAACCGTTCTTTGTGTGTTCTATATGCAGCTGAAGAAGAGATAAATTACATTCAACATCAAATAAATAATTATTTATAAACACACACACATACATATATATATATATATATATATATATATATATATATATATATACATAAATAACGAAATGTGAAAAAATTAATGAATTTATTTCATAGCTACGAATGCAAAAGTAATTCAAGCACAGAGACCATAAAAGCAATAAAGTGTATTCTGTACCCAACTTCAGCAGAACCCATATGAGCCATACATTTATTTACTTCTTATTTATTTTTGTTGACCAGGATAGTCTAACTGGGCCAAGGCCCATTTTCAGTGGAGACCTGGGAGGGAAAAAAACAATGCAATATGTACAAAATTAAGTAATAGAGAAGTAATTTAAATCTTATGCAGAAGTAGAAAAAAACATGTAAACAAGGAAATTAAAGCAAAAGGAGAACAAGCTGAACATAAACATAAACAAAAACAATTTGAACAAAAATAATGTTAATAGTACATTATTGCGTTAATCAATATATGTTTTATATTTTACACTTTTTGGTTAAACAGACACTAAATAAGGTAGAGAAAAAGGAAAATAGGGTGACAAAATAGGGATGGAAACAATATACAGGAGAGACTAAAATAAAAATAATGAGGAATAGTGAAGATACGTTAGGTACAGCGTCCAGCACAGAACTGTAACAATAAGCATATATTAACAGAGGAGAAAAGTGGAATGCAAGAGGACAAAGAGGTCAAAAGTATTCCACAGTAACTGAGGGCTTTATTTATTTTTTCATTCATTAATTTCATTTCATTTCAACCAGCCAATACTTCACGCAAAGGTGATTTGTTTATTTAATCACAACTGAAAATCACAAAGCACAAGAAAAGCATTGCACCTTTCATTCTGTCTGATCTCACTTGCAACAAGTAAGCTCCCACTGTATATACAGATTGATATGCTTATGGTGAAGGTGGAAAGAGTTATGTGCAAACATTAGTCTTGTCCTTAGCAGTGGTGTCTTAGCCTGAACATCTATACTTTAATCAGTTAAATGCACTACATGCCATGAGTACTGTGACAGTAAATACTTTGATTCTCACTTCCACGTGATGTTATTTCTCACTCTGTTATTTCACAAAGGACCTGGATACAACTTATGTGATGTAGCTCAAGCCAACTTTGTAAATCACTTAATTGGGGTCCACTGACGTGAAACTAATAGATTGTTTTTAGTTAGACATCTAGCTGGAATCTTCCTGCTCAACTCACCTCAGAGTATTCAGTTCTGCTCTGCTTGCTCTACTAGCCATCCCGTATCCCTCCACTCCACCTCATGTCTTTTCTTCATATGAAGCTCCAACCCCACCATCTACCATCCAATAAAAACCTCTGTTGATAATTATAAATCCACTATAGTGTGCCTCTAGAATTTATTTCTCCATTCCCTATTTATAGCAGCCTACTATTTCAATCCTTATTACTACTACTACTGTTCTCCTGCCACCACCCCCCCCCAATTTAGTAACATTCTATTTCACTTGGTCACTTTTTTATTCACTCCACTGGTGCTCACTTCAAACATTTTTGTAATCAAAGCCTGTTCTCTTATACATCAAAATTTCAGACCCACTTTCACTTGTCTCCTAATATGTCTTCTTAAACTGGTTTCACTTTAAGTCTCTCCCTTACCTTATGCATACAGCATAACACCTTAATAACTATTAAAATTAGTATAATTAACTGACTTCTGATATAAAAAAATAACCTATCTTGTACTCAGCTGATCAGTCAGTACTATTACCTGTCCCCATTACATCACCAAAGTCAAACAGCATCTTCTCCGCTAGGATGGAAAAACAAGCATCAGCTACTTACGCATATTATTTATACAAATCATCTAGTGCTGCTTCTGTTCCTTTTTCTTCTTCCTCTACTCACAAGCTACCACATTCTGCATAATAAAGCATACTACTATTAGCCTCACACTACCACAATGGAACTCCATCTGACAACAGCTAACAGTACAATAATAAACAAACACATATTAAAATATCTACAGACTTCTTCTTCTTCTTTCAGCTTTTCCCAGTTAGGGGTCACCACAGCGGATCACCTGTCCGCTCAAGATTGGCAGTGGAGTTTTACAGTGCCGAGCTGCAAGCCCGGCGCCCAACCTTCCACAGAAGGAACACACACACATTCACGCCTAGGGCCAATTTAGAGTCTCCAATCCACCTACAGCATGTCTTTGGGATGTGTGAGGAAACCGGAGCACCCAGAGGAAACCCACACGACCACAGGGAGGACATGCAGACTCCACACAGAAGGTGCCCCAGCCGAGTATCAAACCAGAGAACCTCTTGTTGTGAGGCAACAACGCTAACTGCTGCACCACCGTGGCCGCCCCTTTAAAATATCTACAGACTAAATATCGAAAATTAAAGAAACAGATATTTACAAACCTTATTACAAAAAGGTAAACCCAAGTCGAAATCTAATCACACATTTATTCTAAAATGTGGGAGTATTCACCCTAATCTGGTACTTACTATACATAATACTGCAATGAGCGATCCTAATATGACTTTCTTAAAGCAGTCCTACAAGAATAAAAATGTCATATAAATGCCTGTAAAATACATAATAAAATAACAAACCTGAACAGCTGTATTCTTTGCAGGTCTGTTATTTAATTATGTATGTTACAGACCTGCACAGCTGTATTCTTTGCAGGTCTGTTATTTTATTACGTATGTTACAGACCTGCACAGCTGTATTCTTTGCTCATCCATGAAATAATCCAATAACAGAAACCTGGCTAAAACCCAGAGGCATAGCTAGGCAGTGCAAAGGGCCAGCGTCCACAGGTGAAAGGTATCAAGGACAATTTTCTTTTTTACAGGGGGAAAAACCCCTGAAAGCCTCCTGAACACCTGAACTTCTATTTACCAAATCTGAGATCACAATACCTCAGACAAAAGGGAATATTCTGAGACATGGCAATCTCCTACTTAATATATATATGTCTGTTTCTTTTTGGCCATTCACTCTATGTTGCAGAACTCTCTGTAGTGGGTCCCAACATGTCATTTGGTTACCCATAAAACTATTTAACCTACTATCAATCTGTATGGATTAAGACAGCTAGCACAGTTGACAATGAAGACAAATAAAATTAGTGAAAAAGAAAAGTATTTGGAAAAGGATACTAGGAATTATGCCTGCACAATTAGCGTTCAGATCTCATTTCTTGCCATATGGAAACATACCAAAGCATACAAAAGCACTCAATATAAAATTGTCAGAAATACAATCAAATTCAGTAAGCAAACATTCTTGTCAATCCTTAAGCATAGCAACTGGTAACTAGTAAAACTTTGCCTTTTTATAACTAATTCACATCAATAAAACCTTCTTCTTACATTATACTCTTCCTTCTTATATTACACTCCATCCACTTAAAACAGAATACAAATCAGGTCAAATCTTGCAGCATCACCTATGCCAGACATAAAAATAGAATGCATTATACAGATAATGCATGGAAAAAATGGCTTTCAGATAAAAACGTTACGCAATCTGCAACATTATCAGATTTACAAAACCTTACAAAAAATACCATCCTAAAGTGTTAGCAAAATTACTATATTTGTCTATTACAGGATAACCACCGTAAAATCCCAAAACCATTTTGGTCAGAAGGCAATAAACTGATACACCCTGATCAAAAATCAAAGCCTTGCCCTTTCACAAATGAAACATACAATAAAACAGCATGCAAATTTATCTCATTCGGCATTAATGTTGCTAACTCCCTTAATAAATCAAGAGCACCGAACACATCAGTAAGTCATATAAATCTAAAGCACCCAATACATCAGTAAGTGATATAAATAAAAAGATCGCAACACATCAGTAAGTGATATAAATCTAAAGCACCAAACACATCAGTAAGTGATATAAATCTAAATCACCCAACGAATCAGTAAGTGTTAAAATCTAAAGCACCCAACACATCAGTAAGTGATATAAATCTAAAGCACACAACACATCAGTAAGTCATGTAAATCTAAAGCACCTAACACATCAGTAAGTGATATAAATCTAAAGCACGCAACACATCAGTAAGTGATATAAATCTAAATCAACCAAAACATCATTAAGTGATATAAATCTAAAGCATCCAACACATCAGTAAGTGATATAAATCTAACGCACCCAACACATCAGTAAGTGATATATATCTAAAGCACCCAACACATCAGTAAGTCATGTAAATCTAAAGCATCCAGCACATCAGTAAGTGATATAAATCTAAATCACCCAACACATCAGTAAGTGAGAAAAATTTAAAGCTCCCAACACATCACTAAGTGAGAAAAATTTAAGCACTCAATACATCAGTAAGCGAGATAAATCTAAAGCACCCAAAACATCAGTAAGTGATGTAAATCTAAAGCACCCAACGCATCAGTAAGTGATATAAATCTAAAGCACCAATCACATCAGTAAGTGATTTAAATCTAAAGCACCCAACACATCAGTAAGTGATATAAATCTAAAGCACCCAACACATCAGTAAGTGATATAAATCTAAAGCACCCAACACATCAGTAAGTGATATAAATCTAAAGCACCCAACACATCAGTAAGTCATGTAAATCTAAAGCTCACAACACATCAGTAAGTGATACAATTCTAAAGCACCCAACACATCAGTAAGTGATATAAATCTAAAGCACCCAACACATCAGTAAGTTATATAAATCTAAAGTAGCCAACACATCAGTAAGTGATATAAATCTAAAGCACCCAACACATCAGTAAGTGATATAAATCTAAAGCACCCAACACATCAGTAAGTGATATAAATCTAAAGCACCCAACACATCAGTAAGTGATATAAATCTAAAGCACCCAACACATCAGTAAGTGATATAAATCTAAAGCACCCAACACATCAGTAAGTGATATAAATCTAAAGCACCCAAAACATCAGTAAGTGATATAAATCTAAAGCACCCAACACATCAGTAAGTGATATAAATCTAAACCTCCCAACACATCAGTAAGCAAGAAAAATCTAAAGCACCCAACACATCAGTAACTGGTATAAATCCAAAGCACCCAACACATTAGTAAGGGATATAAATCTAAAGCACCCAACACATTAGTGAGCGATGTAAATCTAAAGCACTCAACACATCAGTAAGTGAGATACATCTAACGCACCCAACACATCAGTAAGTGAGATAAATCTAATGCACCCAACACATCAGTAAGTGATATAAATCTAAAGCACCCAACACATCAGTAAGTGATATAAATCTAAAGCACCCAACACATCAGTAAGTGATATAAATCTAAAGCACCCAACACATCAGTAAGTGATATAAATCTAAAGCACCCAACACATCAGTAAGTGATATAAATCTAAAGCACCCAACACATCAGTAAGTGATATAAATCTAAAGCACCCAACACATCAGTAAGTGATATAAATCTAAAGCACCCAACACATCAGTAAGTGATATAAATCTAAATCACCCAACATGTCAGTAAGTGATATGAATCTAAATCACCCAAAACATCAGTAAGCGAGATAAATCTAAAGCACCCAAGACATCAGTAAGTGAGATAAATCTAAAGCACCCAACACATCAGTAAGTGATATAAATCTAACGCACCCAACACATCAGTAAGTCATGTAAATCTAAAGCACCCAACACATCAGTAAATCATGTAAATCTAAAGCACCCAACACATCAGTAAGTGATATAAATCTAAAGCACCCAACACATCAGTAAGTGATATAAATCTAAAGCACCCAACACATCAGTAAGTGATATAAATCTAAAGCACCCAACACATCAGTAAGTGATATAAATCTAAAGCACCCAACACATCAGTAAGTGATATAAATCTAAAGCACCCAACACATCAGTAAGTGATATAAATCTAAAGCACCCAACACATCAGTAAGTGATATAAATCTAAAGCACCCAACACATCAGTAAGTGATATAAATCTAAAGCACCCAACACATCAGTAAGTGATATAAATCTAAAGCACCCAACACATCAGTAAGTGATATAAATCTAAAGCACCCAACACATCAGTAAGTGATATAAATCTAAAGCACCCAACACATCAGTAAGTGATATAAATCTAAAGCACCCAACACATCAGTAAGTGATATAAATCTAAAGCACCCAACACATCAGTAAGTGATATAAATCTAAAGCACCCAACACATCAGTAAGTGATATAAATCTAAAGCACCCAACACATCAGTAAGTCATGTAAATCTAAAGCACCCAACACATCAGTAAGTGATATAAATCTAAAGCACCCAACACATCAGTAAGTGATATAAATCTAAAGCACCCAACACATCAGTAAGTGATATAAATCTAAAGCACCCAACACATCAGTAAGTGATATAAATCTAAAGCACCCAACACATCAGTAAGTGATATAAATCTAAAGCACCCAACACATCAGTAAGTGATATAAATCTAAAGCACCCAACACATCAGTAAGTGATATAAATCTAAAGCACCCAACACATCAGTAAGTGATATAAATCTAAAGCACCCAACACATCAGTAAGTGATATAAATCTAAAGCACCCAACACATCAGTAAGTGATATAAATCTAAAGCACCCAACACATCAGTAAGTGATATAAATCTAAAGCACCCAACACATCAGTAAGTGATATAAATCTAAATCACCCAACACATCAGTAAGTCATGTAAATCTAAAGCACCCAACACATCAGTAAGTGATATAAATCTAAATCACCCAACACATCAGTAAGTGATATAAATCTAAAGCACCCAACACATTAGTAAGTCATGTAAATCTAACGCAACCAAGACATCAGTAAGTGATATAAATCTAAAGTACCCAACACATCAGTAAGCAATATAAATCTAAAGCAGCCAACACATCAGTAAGTGATATAAATCTAAAGCACCCAACACATCAGTAAGTCATGTAAATCTAAAGCACCCAACACATCAGTAAGTGATATAAATCTAAAGCACCCAACACATCAGTGATATAAATCTAAATCACCCAACAAATCAGTAAGTCGTGTAAATCTAAAGGACCCAACACATCAGTAAGTGAGAAAAATCTAAAGCACTCAAAACATCTGTAAGCGAGATAAATCTAAAGGACCCAAGACATCAGTAAGTGATGTAAATCTAAAGCACCCAACACATCAGTAAGCGAGATAAATCTAAAGGACCCAAGACATCAGTAAGTGATGTAAATCTAAAGCACCCAACGCATCAGTAAGTGATATAAATCTAAAGCACCCATCACACCAGTAAATGATATAAATCTAAAGCACCTAACACATCAGTAAGTGATATAAATCTAAACCTCCCAACACATCAGTAAGCAAGAAAAATCTAAAGCACCCAACACATCAGTAACTGGTATATTTATTTATTTATTTTTATTTATTTTACATTTGTTTACCGGGATGGTCCGACTGGATACATGTCCTTTTTCAGCGGAGGCCCGGGGAGAAAAGCTCCAACAGAGTTACATTGATAATTAGGTACAGTAAATGAGCTGAAAGAACTTAACAAAAACATAGGCTATTTACATACAAGTACAAGACTGCCATTACTATTTCTGAGATTACTACAAATGTAACATTAATAACATATTAGCAAGGACGGTAGGCAGTATAATGACATATAGTTAGACAGGATACATATTTCTTTATCACAGTATACAAAGTACTTATCATCTTAGCTAGTTGTTTATGTTTTAGTTAATGGCACAGAGCTAGTCTGGTTTTGAGCAAGGATATAGCCAGTGTGACTTGAAGTGGAGTTTTAGACTATTTTTGAATTGACTTAGAGAAGTTGCAAGCGTGATGTTATTTGGGAGAGAGTTCCATATTTTACCAGTGGTGTTGGCAAATGTGCGTCACCACCTAGATTGAGAGATTTAGTTGTTTGGACAAGGAGTCTGTTTGCTGAGCTGGCAGCTTAGATTGGAGTAGGGAGTCATTAAGTTTTTAGTGCTGGGGTATTCTCAGGTTGTTTAAGGATTTTGAAGGCCTCTATGAGTTGGGACTGGTGAAGAAGGTGTGGGAATTCTATCCATCCAAGCTTTTTCAGGTTAGTACAGTGGTGTGTTCTGTAGGGTAGGCCTGTAACGAACCTGGCAATGTGATTATAGCAGGATGAGAGCTTGGCCAGATCAGATTTGTTAAGGTGAGTGAGGACAGGAGAGGCATATAGTAGGGTAGAGAGAAGGTGTGAATGGGCTGTGGCTGCCCTGGCATTCGGGTAAGGAAGGCTTTAATTCTATATAGGGTCCCAAGTTTCTTGTTGACTGACTTAATGGCTTGGTTGATATGTATATCAAATCTGAGTTTATTGTCAATGTTTACTCCTAATAGCTTTGTATAGGTGTCTGGGGAGATGATGGTCCCATTATTGGATTTTATAGTGAAGTTTTCAGTCGGAAATCTATTGGTTGGGTAGAAGAGAAGTAACTTGGTTTTGTTTGGATTTAAGATCAGGAGATGGTTGGCAAGCCAGTTTTCACTTTGGTGAAGCTATGTTGGGTGGTAGTTAGTAGATTTGCAAGAGAGGCATTGGAACATATTATAGTCGAGTCATCTGCATATTGAATGCAGGTGGCTTCAGGGATGACTGTTTGGATGTCGTTTATGATGACTGAAAAGAGGAGAGGTCCTAATATGGAACCTTGAGGAACTCCTATGATATTTGGTAGTAGGCAGGAGAGCTTGTTTTGCCACATTACTGCTTGTTGTCTCCCAGTGAGGTAAGCTTGAAACCAGTCAAGGGCTGGAGTATCTAGATACAGGGTTTTTAAAGTATATAGAAGTAACTGATGGTTTACCATATCGAAGGCTTTCGATAGGTCCAGGAAGAGAGCGGAGGATATTTTTTTATTATTCCGGTTAAGATTAATGTTTTCAGTAAAAGAGAGGAGGGCAGTGGTTGTACTATGATGGGGTCTGAATCCATGTTGAGAGTCTGTGAGTAAGTTTATTTTGGGTTAGATAGAGCATTAGTTGGTTGTACATGCACTTTTCCATAATTCTGGCAAGTGGTGATAGTATGGCTATAGGTCTATAGTTGGATAGTTCTGTGGATGAACCTCCTTTGTGGAGTGGAATAACATAGGATATTTTCCAAATTGAGGGGATTGAGGCCTCGATTATGGTTCTGTTAATTAGGATTGAGATAGGATAGGCTACGACATCTGCAGCAATTTGCAGGTATTCAGCCGGCAGAAGATCGGCTGAAAGGGTGGTTGGCTTCAGTTTTTTCAAAAGGGATCTGATAAAGGATGTGGACACTGGCTGGAAGTTAAAGAGAGTGGTGAGTCGGGTATAGTGTTTATAGAAGTGTGGGGAGGAGAAAGTTGGTTAGCTAATGACTGGATGGTTTCTGTGAAGAAAGTATTGAATGAATTGGCTATATCTTCTTGGCTCTTGTCAGATAATGTTCCTGGGGTCGGAGTAGTGGATTTGCCTGGTTGGAGAAGTTTATTTATGCCTGCCCAGTACTTTTGAGGGTTATTCTGATGTTTATGTTAAAATGCAGATTGTAGAAGTAATTTTTCTTATCTAGTATGATGGCTTTTTAGTCTCATTTCTAAGTTGTTGGAATTTGATACGATCTAGGGTAGTTTGGTAGTGCGCCATTTATCCCACGCTTTTGTCTCTAGTTGTTATTTTGGTTTTGGTGTCTGTTGTTAGCCAGGGTGCTAGTTGAGTTTTAATTCTTATTGAGCATTTAGGGCATGCGAGTCAAGTATAGTAAGGAATGAATTATTAAATGATGACACTGCCTCATCAAGGGAAGGAACTTTAGTTTTGTCCAGTTACATGATTTGAGTTCAAGTTGAAATTTAGTTGGGTCAAAGTTTTCTTGGATCTGATAGACCTATAAATAGGTAAGCTTGTACAATTAATTTTGTCTTTCATGATGTATGTGAGCAGGTGATCACTAAGATCATTAGGGAGAGTTCCAGACATATAGTTCTAGGGATGACTGTTGTTGAGTATCCAGTCTAGTATACTCTCTTTTTGGTTATTGTTACCTGTACATGTGGTAGATGATATTATCTGAGAGAATCCATGTAGGTTAACAGGGATGGGGTTGGACTGTGCTGTGCATTGGTTCCAGTCAATATTAACATCACCCAGGACAATGGTTTCTTGAGGGTAGTTGTTGGCTATCCAATGTAGAATGACCTCTAGTGTTTCTACATTGTTCCCAGGGGGAATATAGGTGACAATTAGGTTAATGCCCTTATGATTATTTAGTAGAATTTTTAGAGCTAGTATTTCAGCGTTAGAGACCTGGGGTGGTTGTATAGGGTTAGTTATGATGTTAAGTGTGCTATTATATAAGACGTCTATTCCACCTCCTCTTTTCTTTACTCTATCTGCCCTAAGTATATTGTAAACCAGGAGGCAGGATCTCATTGTCTTTGGTTGATGGCGAGCCATCTTTCAGATAGACACATTATGTTGGGGAGGTATGTGGCTAGTACAGCATGCAGGCTATGTATCTTATTGTTTAGGCTTCTAATGTTTAAGTGGCATATTAGAGGGAGTTGACCAGTCGGTGGAGAGAGTGGTGGGCTGGTAGGATTTTGAGTTAAGGTTGGGCCTGGATTAGGATGGATGTCCCCATCTTTGGTTATGTTTTTCTTAGATACGCTAGTAGTCTAATAACTTTGAATAGTAGTTTTAGTTCATATTTGGATTTTGGTGTTGATTGGAGTGTTTTTTAGAAGCAAGTGGTTGAATTTATAATTTTGGGGTAGTGTAGTAGTGGGCAAGTTCAAGTCAGTGGAGGTAGGGGGTCTTGGTTTGGCATTTTGGATAAGAGAAACCTACGAATGTGAGATTTTCATAGCTAGTAAGAAAGTATGGCAGAATTAGGAGTGGTAAGATAAGAGGAAGGAGTTTATAATTATTTATAGACATGTTATATGTCATCAATGGGTGGGGTCAATGTGCTTCAGAGGAATAGTAGTGGTTAAACAGTAAAGTGGGGGGGAGGAAATTGGAGAGGAAGTTGTGTAGGTTGGAGAGGAAGTAGGGGTGTGGCCTAGTGGCTATAAATGTAGACACAGTGGGGGCGGGTGGGATAAGGCGGCACGGAGGGGGAAGCGAGCCTGAAAGGGGCGTAGCAAGCGAAATGAGCTGGGCAACCCAGTCCCAGTTTTTGGTCCTATGAGTGGGGTAAATAGTCTGATAGTGTACGTAAGCAGATTGGAGTACAGGCTTGACATTCAACATAAACATATACAGTTGTAAAATGTCTAATACAATTCAACATAAATAGGCATTTGCAGTTGTAAAACACTTACTGGAGAGACACTGAGCCTTCATGGAGCCTGTAGCAGAGTGGATTGTAGTTTTACAAATGGTGCCTGCCACAGGTAATATTTATTAATTCTGGGATTGTCTTAAGGTAATAAACAGGGAAGGGGAGGGGAGAACAAGGGTGTGAGCAGGCAGTTCTTTGTACTGCTGCTAATGAGCCAAAGCAAGACAAGTATGTGTTAAGAACAATCACAATTGACCAAGGACTGCTCTGAAACTGTAAGTCTTGTCTTAATTTCTCAGGTGGAAAACCAGGATAACCTTGTATCAGTAGGCTACTGTGGTATAGTTTAAATAAACAAACACACAGTATTGATCAGTTATGGATACTATTTGTTAACAGAATGGAATAAGAGAAAGTGGAAGATGTGTGTGTGTGTGTGGTGGTGGTGGGGGGGGGGCTGCTTACAGCCAAAGCACAGTGCTCTCCAGGGAAAAATGAAGATTGGCTCAAACAGTTAGACACATACTCAAAGTTAGCTGTAGCTGTTTGCAGACAGTTCAGACCCGGACTGCACTTTTCTTATAGGAATGTTAAAGGTGGTACCGGAATTGAATACTTAAGAGTGGTGTTAGGTTCAAAGTTAGCTGTAGCTGTTTGCAGACAGTTCAGACCCGGACTGCACTTTTCTTATAGGAATGTTAAAGGTGGTACCGGAGTTGAATACTTAAGAGTGGTGTTAGGTTCAAAGTTAGCTGTAGCTGTTTGCAGACAGTTCAGACCCGGACTGCACTTTTCTTATAGGAATGTTAAAGGTGGTACTGGAGTTGAATACTTAAGAGTGGTGTTAGGTTCAAAGTTAGCTGCAGCTGTTTGCAGACAGTTCAGACCCGGACTGCACTTTTCTTATAGGAATGTTAAAGGTGGTACCGGAGTTGAATACTTAAGAGTGGTGTTAGGTTCAAAGTTAGCTGTAGCTGTTTGCAGACAGTTCAGACCCGGACTTCACTTTTCTTATAGGAATGCTAAAGGTGGTACCGGAGTTGAATACTTAAGAGTGGTGTTAGGTTCAAAGTTAGCTGTAGCTGTTTGCAGACAGTTCAGACCCGGACTGCACTTTTCTTATAGGAATGTTAAAGGTGGTACCGGAATTGAATACTTAAGAGTGGTGTTAGGTTGGAGAGACACTGAGCCTTCATGGGGCCTGTAGCAGAGTGGATTGTAGTTTATAGATAAATAGTATAAATCCAAAGCACTCAACACATTAGTAAGGGATATAAATCTAAAGCACCCAACACATCAGTAAGTGATATAAATCTAAAGCACCCAACACATCGTTAAGTGATATAAATCAAAAGCACCCAACACATCAGTAAGTGATATAAATCTAAAGCACCCAACACATCAGTAAGTGATATAAATCTAAAGCACCCAACACATCAGTGATATAAATCTAAAGCACCCAACACATCAGTAAGTGATATAAATCTAAATCACCCAACACATCAGTAAGTGATATAAATCTAAAGCACCCAACACATCAGTAAGTGATATAAATCTAAAGCACCCAACACATCAGTAAGTGATATAAATCTAAAGCACCCAACACATCAGTAAGTGATATAAATCTAAAGCACCCAACACATCAGTAAGTGATATAAATCTAAAGCACCCAACACATCAGTAAGTGATATAAATCTAAAGCACCCAACACATCAGTAAGTGATATAAATCTAAAGCACCCAACACATCAGTAAGTGATATAAATCTAAAGCACCCAACACATCAGTAAGTGATATAAATCTAAAGCACCCAACACATCAGTAAGTGATATAAATCTAAAGTACCCAACACATCAGTAAGCAATATAAATCTAAAGCACCCAGCACATCAGTAAGTGATATAAATCTAAATAACCCAACACATCAGCAAATCATATAAATCTAAAGCACCCAACACATCAGTAAGTGATATAAATCTAAAGCTCCCAACACATCAGTAAGTGATATAAATCTAAAGCACCCAACACATCAGTAAGTGATATAAATCTAAAGCACCCAACACATCAGTAAGTGATATAAATCTAAAGCACCCAACACATCAGTAAGTGATATAAATCTAAAGCACCCAACACATCAGTAAGTGATATAAATCTAAAGCACCCAACACATCAGTAAGTGATATAAATCTAAAGCACCCAACACATCAGTAAGTGATATAAATCTAAAGCACCCAACACATCAGTAAGTGATATAAATCTAAAGCACCCAACACATCAGTAAGTGATATAAATCTAAAGCACCCAACACATCAGTAAGTGATATAAATCTAAAGCACCCAACACATCAGTAAGTCATGTAAATCTAAAGCACCCAACACATCAGTAAGTGATATAAATCTAAAGCACCCAACACATCAGTAAGTGATATAAATCTAAAGCACCCAACACATCAGTAAGTGATATAAATCTAAAGCACCCAACACATCAGCAAATCATATAAATCTAAAGCACCCAACACATCAGTAAGTGATATAAATCTAAAGCACCCAACACATCAGTAAGTGATATAAATCTAAAGCACCCAACACATCAGTAAGTCATGTAAATCTAAAGCACCCAACACATCAGTAAGTGATATAAATCTAAAGCACCCAACACATCAGTAAGTGATATAAATCTAAAGCTTCCAACACATCAGTAAGTGATGTAAATCTAATGCACCCAACACATCAGCAAGTCAAGTAAATATAAAGCACCCAACACATCAGTAAGTCCCCAACACATCAGTAAGTGATATAAATCTAAAGCACCCAACACATCAGTAAGTGATATAAATCTAATGCACCCAACACATCAGCAAGTCAAGTAAATATAAAGCACCCAACACATCAGTAAGTTATGTAAATCTAATGCACCCAACACATCAGTAAGTGATATAAATCTAAAGTACCCAACACATCAGTAAGCAATATAAATCTAAAGCACCCAACACATCAGTAAGTGATATAAATCTAATGCACCCAACACATCAGCAAGTCAAGTAAATATAAAGCACCCAACACATCAGTAAGTCATGTAAATCTAATGCACCCAACACATCAGTAAGTGATATAAATCTAAAGCACCCAACACATCAGTAAGTGATATAAATCTAAAGCACCCAACACATCAGTAAGTGATATAAATCTAAAGCACCCAACACATCAGTAAGTGATATAAATATAAAGCACCTAACACATCAGTAAGTGATATAAATCTAAAGTACCCAACACATCAGTAAGTGATATGAATCTAAATCACCCAACACATCAGTAAGTCATGTAAATCTAAAGCACCCAACACATCAGTAAGTGATATAAATCTAAAGCACCCAACACATCAGTGATATAAATCCAAAGTACCCAACACATCAGTAAGTGATATAAATCTAAACTACCCAACACATCAGAAAGTCATGTAAATCTAAAGCACCCAACATATCAGTAAGTGATATAAATCTAAAGCACCCAACACATCAGTAAGTGATATAAATCTAAAGCACCCAACATATCAGTAAGTGATATAAATCTAAAGCACCCAACACATCAGTAAGTGATATAAATCTAAAGCACCCAACACATCAGTAAGTCATGTAAATCTAAATCACCCAACACATCAGTAAGTCATGTAAATCTTAAGCACCCAACACATCAGTAAGAGATATAAATCTAAAGCACCCAACACATCGTTAAGTGATATAAATCTAAAGCACCCAACACATCAGTAAGTGATATAAATCTAAAGCACCCAACACATCAGTAAGTGATATAAATCTAAAGCACCCAACACATCAGTAAGTGATATAAATCTAAAGCACCCAACACATCAGTAAGTGATATAAATCTAAAGCACCCAACACATCAGTAAGTCATGTAAATCTAAAGCACCCAACACATCAGTAAGTGATATAAATCTAAAGCACCCAACACATCAGTAAGTGATATAAATCTAAAGCACCCAACACATCAGTAAGTGATATAAATCTAAAGCACCCAACACATCAGTAAGTGATATAAATCTAAAGCACCCAACACATCAGTAAGTGATATAAATCTAAAGCACCCAACACATCAGTAAGTGATATAAATCTAAAGCACCCAACACATCAGTAAGTGATATAAATCTAAAGCTCCCAACACATTAGTAAGTGATATAAATCTAAAGCACTCAAAACATCAGTAAATCATGTAAATCTAAAGCACCCAACACATCAGTAAGTGATATAAATCTAATGCACCCAACACATCAGCAAGTCAAGTAAATATAAAGCACCCAACACATCAGTAAGTCATGTAAATCTAATGCACCCAACACATCAGTAAGTGATATAAATCTAAAGCACCCAACACATCAGTAAGTGATATAAATCTAAAGCACCCAACACATCAGTAAGTGATATAAATCTAAAGCACCCAACACATCAGTAAGTCAAGTAAATATAAAGCACCCAACACATCAGTAAGTCATATAAATCTAATGCACCCAACACATCAGTAAGTGATATAAATCTAAAGTACCCAACACATCAGTAAGCAATATAAATCTAAAGCACCCAACACATCAGTAAGTGATATAAATCTAAATCACCCAACACATCAGTAAGTGATATAAATCTAAAGCACCCAACACATCAGTAAGTGATATAAATCTAAAGCACCCAACACATCAGTAAGTGATATAAATCTAAAGCACCCAACACATCAGTAAGTGATATAAATCTAAAGCACCCAACACATCAGTAAGTGATATAAATCTAAAGCACCCAACACATCAGTAAGTGATATAAATCTAAAGCACCCAACACATCAGTAAGTGATATAAATCTAAAGCACCCAACACATCAGTAAGTGATATAAATCTAAAGCACCCAACACATCAGTAAGTGATATAAATCTAAAGCACCCAACACATCAGTAAGTGATATAAATCTAATGCACCCAACACATCAGCAAGTCAAGTAAATATAAAGCACCCAACACATCAGTAAGTCATGTAAATCTAAAGCACCCAACACATCAGTAAGTGATATAAATCTAAAGCACCCAACACATCAGTAAGTGATATAAATCTAAAGCACCCAACACATCAGTAAGTGATATAAATCTAAAGCACCCAACACATCAGTAAGTGATATAAATCTAAAGCACCCAACACATCAGTAAGTGATATAAATCTAAAGCACCCAACACATCAGTAAGTGATATAAATCTAAAGCACCCAACACATCAGTAAGTGATATAAATCTAAAGCACCCAACACATCAGTAAGTGATATAAATCTAATGCACCCAACACATCAGCAAGTCAAGTAAATATAAAGCACCCAACACATCAGTAAGTCATGTAAATCTAATGCACCCAACACATCAGTAAGTGATATAAATCTAAAGCACCCAACACATCAGTAAGTGATATAAATCTAAAGCACCCAACACATCAGTAAGTGATATAAATCTAAATCACCCAACACATCAGTAAGTCATGTAAATCTAAAGCACCCAACACATCAGTAAGTGATATAAATCTAAAGCACCCAACACATCAGTAAGTGATATAAATCTAAAGCACCCAACACATCAGTAAGTGATATAAATCTAAAGCACCCAACACATCAGTAAGTGATATAAATCTAAAGCACCCAACACATCAGTAAGTGATATAAATCTAAAGCACCCAACACATCAGTAAGTGATATAAATCTAAAGCACCCAACACATCAGTAAGTGATATAAATCTAAAGCACCCAACACATCAGTAAGTGATATAAATCTAAAGCACCCAACACATCAGTAAGTGATATAAATCTAAAGCACCCAACACATCAGTAAGTGATATAAATCTAAAGCACCCAACACATCAGTAAGTGATATAAATCTAAAGCACCCAACACATCAGTAAGTGATATAAATCTAAAGCACCCAACACATCAGTAAGTGATATAAATCTAAAGCACCCAACACATCAGTAAGTGATATAAATCTAAAGCACCCAACACATCAGTAAGTGATATAAATCTAAAGCACCCAACACATCAGTAAGTGATATAAATCTAAAGCACCCAACACATCAGTAAGTGATATAAATCTAAAGCACCCAACACATCAGTAAGTGATATAAATCTAAAGCACCCAACACATCAGTAAGTCATGTAAATCTAAAGCACCCAACACATCAGTAAGTGATATAAATCTAAAGCACCCAACACATCAGTAAGTGATATAAATCTAAAGCACCCAACACATCAGTAAGTGATATAAATCTAAAGCACCCAACACATCAGTAAGTCATGTAAATCTAAAGCACCCAACACATCAGTAAGTGATATAAATCTAAAGCACCCAACACATCAGTAAGTGATATAAATCTAAAGCACCCAACACATCAGTAAGTGATATAAATCTAAAGCACCCAACACATCAGTAAGTGATATAAATCTAAAGCACCCAACACATCAGTAAGTGATATAAATCTAAAGCACCCAACACATCAGTAAGTGATATAAATCTAAAGCACCCAACACATCAGTAAGTGATATAAATCTAAAGCACCCAACACATCAGTAAGTGATATAAATCTAAAGCACCCAACACATCAGTAAGTGATATAAATCTAAAGTACCCAACACATCAGTAAGTCATGTAAATCTAAAGCACCCAACACATCAGTAAGTGATATAAATCTAACACACCCAGCACATCAGTAAGTCATGTAAGTCTAAAGCACCCAACACATCAGAAAATCATGTAAATCTAAAGCACCCAACACATCAGTAAGTGATATAAATCTAAAGCACCCAACACATCAGTAAGTGATATAAATCTAAAGCACCCAACACATCAGTAAGTGATATAAATCTAAAGCACCCAACACATCAGTAAGTCATGTAAATCTAAAGCACCCAACACATCAGTAAGTGATATAAATCTAAAGCACCCAACACATCAGTAAGTGATATAAATCTAAAGCACCCAACACATCAGTAAGTGATATAAATCTAAAGCACCCAACACATCAGTAAGTCATGTAAATCTAAAGCACCCAACATATCAGTAAGTGATATAAATCTAAAGCACCCAACACATCAGTAAGTGATATAAATCTAAAGCACCCAACACATCAGTAAGTGATATAAATCTAAAGCACCCAACACATCAGTAAGTGATATAAATCTAAAGCACCCAACACATCAGTAAGTGATATAAATCTAAAGCACCCAACACATCAGTAAGTGATATAAATCTAAAGCACCCATCAGTAAGTGATATAAATCTAAAGTACCCAACACATCAGTAAGTTATATCAATGCTGATGCTACTACTTTCTCACCTATGATGATTAAAAAATATTCAGAACTTAAACTCCTTTCTCTTGCAGCTGATAACCTACATATAATACTTTAAAATAGCTATAGAAGCCATTACATATCCAGTAGTTATACTTACACATTGCTTTTTTCAAGAAAGTGAAATCCCCAGACTCTTGAAAGAATTATTTTTATTTATTTATTTTTTATTTTATTTTACATTTGTTGACCGGGCTAGTCTAGCTGGAGATATTTCCATTTTCAGTAGAGGCCCTGGGAGAAAAGCTCCACATACTTAATAATAAGGGAGGAATTAACGTAACATTGTACAGTAAACCATCGGGATAAAAATGTGGAAGATAACATTTACATAACATTTGTTGGCAGAGTAGTAATGTACAGGAAGAGAGAGAAGTGAGGTTACAGGCTGATAGTAGAATATTAGTCAGGGTTACAGCAAGGGCATAACCATTGAAGTTTTAGGTGATTTTTGAGATTAAGTTTGAAGAGGGGAAAGGAGGAAATAGAGGTTAGGTTGGGTGGCAGCATGTTCCATTGCTTACCTGTGGTGGTGGAGAACAAGGAGTCACCAGCTAAGTTGTTAGATTTGGGTATATAAGCTAGGAGTTTATTAGAGGAGCGTAGGGAATGAAGATTATTATAGGGTGTTATAAGATTGTTTAGTGTAGGTGTGTTGTTAGGTAGGTAGAAGATTTTGTGAGCGGTTGTTAGTTGAGAGAATAGCAGCGCATTTTGCAGTTCAAGCCAGTCTAGCTGGTGTAGGTTAATGCAGTGATGGGTTCTATAGGGCTTACCAGTTACAAACCTCGCAATACTGTTGTAGGCTTTGGTAAGTTTGTTGAGATTGTTTTGCTTTAAATTGGTGTAAATGGGAGAAGCATAGAGGAGGGTAGAGAGTAAATGAGAGTGGGCAACAGTAGTTCTTGCTTTTGGGGTGAGGAAGGGTCTTATCCTATACAAGGAGCCTAATTTTCTGTTAACGGACTTAATGGTGTTATTAATATGATTGTCAAAAGTGAGTTTATTGTCTATTGTAACTCCTAATAACTTACAGGTCAGTTCAGGTGATATAAGGGTTCCATTACTAGCTAGGATGGAGAAGTGTATGGGAGGGGTCTTGTTGTTAGGAGTAATCAGAAGTAATTTGGTTTTTTTGGCATTCAAGAGTAAGCACCGGTTTTGGAACCATGTTTCTACTATGGAGAAGACAGTTTGGCTTAGAGATTTCAGCTCAGGGAGAGATTTTGCAGAACAGATGATAGTAGAATCATCAGCATACTGTATGCAGGTGGATTGGGGAATAGCTACATGAAGATCATTTATGAACAGAGAGAAGAGAAGGGGTCCTAGAATAGAGCCTTGAGGAACTCCTAGTAAAACAGGGAGATATAAAGACAAGTGATTTTGCCACAAAACAGCTTGTTTTCGGTTGCTGAGGTAAGACTTGAACCAAAGGATAGAATTAGAATCCAGAGAGAGGGATTGTAGGGTATTTATAAGTAGGAGTGATTGACCATGTCAAAGGCTTTTGACAGGTCAATGAAGAGTGCAGATGAGAGGTAGTTATTGTTCCGGTTGGTGTTAATAGTATTGGTGAAAGATAGATGGGCAGTGGTGGTGCTGTGAAAGGGTCTAAAGCCATGTTGGCAGCTGGCCAGGATGTTATTTTTAGTTAGGTAGTCTATTAGCTGATGATGGATACATTTCTCCATGATCTTAGCTAAAGGTGAGAGTAGTGCTATGGGCCTATAGTTGGAGTACTCATTAGAGTTGCCTCCTTTATGTAAGGGAATGATGTGGGAGATTTTCCAAAGATTGGGGATAGTGCTTTCAGAAATGGTACGGTTAATGAGAATAGCTACAGGATGAGCAATTGCTCTGGCTGCAAGTTGAAGGTATTCAGCTGGAAGGTTGTCATCAGAGGGTGTACAGGGTTTTAGCTTGTGAATTAGTTTCTGGATAAAGGAGATTGAGATGGGTTTTATCTTGAAAATAGGAAGATTGTCATGTTGGGAATTAGGTAGGTTAGTGTTTGTAGAGGTTAGCTGTGTGGCCAGGGTTTGAATGGTCTCTGTAAAATAGGTATTGAAGGCATTGGCAATTTCTAGATTGGTTTTGTTTTCTGACTCTAGGGTGGAGGGGTACTAGAATGGCCGGGCTGAAGAAGGTTATTAATGGCAGTCCAAAATTTTGTGGATTCTTAGTGTGAGACTGTTGAAGTTTACTGTAATAGGCTTTTTGTCAGAGAGTATGGCTTTTTAGTAGTATTACGAGTCGCCTAAAGTTCAGGTGTTCTGAGACATCTCTAGTTGCTCTCCATTTAGCCCAGGATTTGTTTCTTATTAGTATTTTTTGTTTTGTGTCTTTTGAGAGCCAGGGAGCAGATTTGAACTTTATCCTGATAGATCTTTTGGGTGCGTGGGTATCTAGTATTGTTAAGAATTTGTGGTTAAAGTAGCTGACAGCTCGTCTAGTGGGAGGATTTTAGGGGTTCCAGTTGCAGGCATTTAGTTCCATTTGAAATAAGTCAGGATTAAAATGTTTTTTGGTTCTGGCAGTAATACACTTGGGAGGTTTGTTTATGTCGTTTTTATGCCTGATGATATACGTGGGCAAATGGTCGCTGATATCATCTGGCAGGGTTCCTACTTGATAGTTTTGTCTTTGTATATTGACTAGAATCCAGTCTAGGATGGTCTCTTTGTTGTTAGGCTTGTTGATTCTAGTAGTGGTGGTAATAGTTTGTTTAAAGTTATGTAGGTTGATATAAGAAGAGGGATTATCATTGTTGATACTATACCAGTCAGTGTTGAGGTCTCCTAGAATAATAGTTTCTTGTGGGTAGGTTGAGGAAATCCAGGACAGGGTATCTTCTATATTAGTAATGTTATGGCCAGGGGGTAGGTTGATGCAGAATATATATATAGCTTTGTTGGAGTTGATTTGTAATTTAGAGATCAAGATTTCAGCTGAGTTATCTTGGGTTGGGTTATGGGGTATAGGGGGTAATTATATTTTACTCCACCACCTAAAGATGGCAAGTCACTTCAACTTGCAAATTACAGCCCTACAGCCATCCTGGTCCTTCTATTTAAATGCTTGAAAATGTGTTAACATGCAGTTGATAATCTACTTAACAGATAAGTTGCTTTCCACAGTACAACATGAATTTAGGTCAAGCATTAGCAAAGAAACAACATTACTTACTTTCATAAACTATATTCATTACAGACAAATCAATGTGAAATGGTTGCATCCCTACTTATAGACACATCCAAAGCATTCAGTACAGTTCACATCCCATACAATTAATTAGACTAACAAAGCTCAGTCACACAAAAAAATGCAATTAAAAAATAGAGTTTGTAATCATTGTTAATGAGCTGTCATCTCCACATTAGGTGTGATGCATGGTTCAATATCAGGACTTTATGCTTTAATATATTTATAAATAAAATGGATACTGTCTCTCAAATGTAATCTAATATATAGATGACTTAACAACATGATGTATTTTCAATCAAACAGTTTCAAGGTGACCTAAAACAATCCTTCGCAAAAATTGAAAACTGGATCTAAACTGCCCATACAATTCAAATAAAACTAAACTAATGGTATTTTCACCACCATCTCAACAATCAAACTGTTATTACTCAACAATATTAACAGCCAATAGTACGGGTTCCAAGTTAGTATAAACTATAAAGCTGCTGGTGATAATAGATCACAGATTCTGACCCCATTAGCACATCTAACATGCAGTTCAAATAACGGCCCATAAATTAAAAGATCTCTATAAAGTGAAACCATTCCTAACAGAATATGTACACAAGACTGTAGCTTAGACCTATCTAGTCTCCAGTCTCCTAGATGCCTCATCCACTTTCACTACCCTACAGTTCTTTCAGCTAGCTAAGCTGGAGTAATCTTGTAATACAATTGCAAAGTTTGCAAGTAACCCCATTAAATAAACACATCTGGCACTTCACTTCCTTAACTGGCTGCAGCTGTCTATCCTACTAGCCTTCTCACTTATTAAGACTACATGCAACATCCTGTTTACCACAGATAGATGCCCTGCTACCAGCAAGTTATTAAATTGGTACCATAGCTGGCCTTAGGCATAGGCCAACCAGGCGGCTGCCTAGGGCACTGCTCTAGCAGTGGTGCTTTTCCAGTAATCTGGATAGTATAGGAAGATCAGGATGGGGTCACTAGGTGGTGCTGGGGGAGCACTGTGAAGACCTTTTCCTAGTGCACCAGTTGACCAAAGGTCATCCCTGTTGGTACACACACCCCACAGAACTGCACTAGCAACACCTAATACTCACTCAAAAATCTAAAAGTCATAATGGTAACTGGTTATACTATATGTTAATAAACTGTGGAACTCAGTCCTAGCAGATATAAATATGTCATCTTATCCACAATTTAAAATATTTTTGAACTTCTCAAGGAAATGGTCCTGTATTTGTAACCACCACATTACCAAGACCCCTTCATTTTTAAATCTTATCCTATTTATAATTTGTGATTCCAGTGAAATCATTCAACAATAACCCATGTCTGGGTGTGGGTAATGCTAGATTTACCCACGGTTGGTGTGGTTTGGCCACGAGGGCGAAGCCTGAGTGACCAAACAAAGACAACCATGGGTAAATCTAACATTACCCACACCCAGACATGGGTTATTGCTATTATACAATGACATTATTTAAGAAAAAAAAATACTTACTTTTCTTAAATAATGCCTTTGTATAATACTTGCATGGTGCCCTTCTGTAGTTTTCCACTTTCCACTATCCTGGGGCTTCTTCTGATGCACTGTGCATTAGTATGCTTACGCAGTACATCAGAGCTGTGTAGATGAAGCAATGGAGAAAGGAAGATCTCCGTTGCTTTTTTTTAAGATATCTCACTATGTTAAAAGTATAACATAGCGAGATTACAACAACAGAGATATTCCATTCTCCATTGCTACCTAACACAAACAAAAAAGACTTATACTAATGGAAAAAGTCCGGGCCTTTAATGTCGGATTTACCGGCCAATCAGCGTGCACGTTTTGGAATACTAATTGGAAGTCACTGTATAACTGCTACTAATATAACAATACTACCCTTGTAACAACCCCATTACAAATTCTCCACTTCCTGCAGTCAAATCAAACATCACAAAATGTTCATTTTTTTTCTGCTGCAACCTCCTAATTACAGGTCTGAGTTCAACATATTGTATATACTATGTTCTATAGAGAGATGTATCTGCCTTTAACATGTTGTAAGTATTATATTGTGTATTTAACATGATGATCCCCTGTTAAGTTACATAATCCTGAGAGTTATCGTCTATAATTGCTTGTTAGCACATTCAGCTATATGTAATATGAAGCTTTTCTCCCTTTGCCTACACTGAAAATGGGCTTTGCACAGTCACTCCTTTCCCACTTAATAAAAGCAAATAAATAATAAATGATTCACTTCCACAGATAATGCAGGGAGAAGGGTTCAGTAGTGTAAACCATAAACCAGTTACTTTTTTCTTTATCTTTAGCCACTCAATCTACATAGCATTCTACACTGTACCATAATGGCTGTGAGGCAGGCAAGTAAAGTACTGGAATTTTGCATCCAGTGCTTAACACAGCATGAAATGTATTTGGGGGGAACTGGGGATGAAACCATACAGCTCAATTATGGAGAATGGCTGTCATGGTTATGCATGAGGTGAGAATGTACAAATGCAAAGAAATGTTCTATTTGAATAAGATGTAAATGCCACATTTTTTGCTATATGTACTATGATAGTATGCTGTATATTATGGTAAACAAATATGGAATGAATATCACATTTGAAAGCATCTGTGTTAAATGATATTGTTGAAAGGTTGTTTTATATATTCATAGGAATGAAATATTATTTTAGCTAAACCTCTCTGGGAGCTAAAATCAAAATAATGTAATACACTTGTAAGAGTGACAAATTTCTTTAATCTCAACCCAGGAAGAATGCAGCCTTAGGCAGCCCTGTAACAGAGAGGAAGATAAACCCTAACTGTGACCCTGGATGTCATGGTTCGGTTAGTAGCAACAGCACTGAAATGTCTAGCTAGGCTGAACTCGCTCACATCTTTCAGTGAAGAGGGTGGGGTGCATACCTGGGAACGTATTAAGTGTAGTAATTTCCTCATGGAACCAGGATAAGTGTACATGGGATTCCTTCTCCAAGACTATGGAGATGTCCATATGCTTGTGTCACGTGACAGTGAGTGACAATCCTGCACTATATCCATTGCACATCTACCCTGGGGAACATCTAGGTATCCGTAGAGAGTTAGAGCATAATGCAACCCCCATTCATGATGAATTACACTATTTACCTCCAGTGCTTCAATCCCACCATGAAGGAATGCAAGGGTCAAAGGGCTCTCTCCAGCTGGAATAGATGAGTCAACACAGTGTCCTGGATGGAGACTAGATGATCTAGTGAATGAGGACTAAATAAAGAATGATGCCTGCGTTCTGATTATCTGAAATCTCTTGGTGATAAGAATTTTCTCTACCATACCCACTGAGAGCCAGTTACATAATCAAAAACACATTTTCTGAATGTTGTTTCCTAAATCTCTGTGGTATTTATCAACAGTGGAAATGGAGGTTTTCAGTGTGTTTTCTCTCTTCTTAAAAGCACACAGATGGATTACAGCAGTGTAAGCAGGCCAGGGCAAAGGGGGTGTCTGACCCACACCCAAGGTGTTGGGGGAGCGATCTATAGGTGCCAATGGTACAGAAGTGTACAACAGGCATTCAGAAATGAATGCACATACTGCATCTACAGTCACAGTTAAAATGCAGTGTGTGCTAAACAGTAGCAAGCCACTTGTTACATACACATTTTCTCAATTTTGAGCTGAGGGGGTGCCACCAATGTGGCGAAGTGCACAGGATGTTACATAACCTAGCTATGGTTCTAATGACTTACACCAGTCTTTTAAGACCTCAGAGCTGCTACATAAGTTAATGAAGTTGTGGCGGCAATGATCCACATTTGCAAAAATGGAAACCATATGCCTTTCTGCAAGTGTAGTGTCTGTATTAGTTTTATATTGTGCATGTCTGCATACTTGTGGTATGCTTACAGAGACAGGTTCCTGCTTCATTAGCTAGTAAATAAGCTCAAGGCCTGTTGGATGTATGGGAGCCTGATGCAACAGTTCTCATGTTGGAGCTTATGGATGCCTAGTAAGTCACCCACTTCCTTCTTTATTGTATGGATTCGTACATTGCATTCAGCAGATAAGGGGAGTTTATTGCATAGGCATGAGAATTTTGGAGATATGAAGTTGTCACATTTCATTGTATTAAATAATGAAAAGTAAACGGCTGCTGTGCAAAACAATGAAGGGTGCTAGAAAGTCCCAAGGTCTATAACAGAATCAGTATAACAATCCAAATGTTCGCTGTAAAATGCTCCAAGGATGAAGTAGTCAAATAGTATAAAAAACTCAGGTTTATTGTGACAGAAAGGTAAGCGCTTTCGCAAACTTGCTTCTTCAGACCTTATTACATAAAAAACAGGAAACTAATGATTTAAATACATAAAAAGGCGCCAAAACGAAATACAATATTTAAAAAGACAGGACTCATTTACAAAAAACACATTTAAAACATTACAAGGAAGTCATAGCCAACCATTTAACTATACAAAGTCTATAAAAACTCTTAATCAATCATGACACTGTATGATTAATAATAAATAGATAATTAATAAATAGTAACAAATTAACGTTTCTGATGTCCTAGTCTTCTAGATTTCAAAAGTGGACGTATAGGGACTTTACCATTCAACCCTGGTGGTAAGTCAGCCCTGAACTTAATAATCCAATTGATTTCCCTAGTCTCCGTGTAATTATCTATATCCCCTCTCCTATGGGTGGTAAAAATCTGCTCTAAAATTCTAAACTTAAACTGATGTTGTGTACCCGCTTCACATGTATGTTTGGCTAATGCATTGTGAAGATTGCCCCTCCTGGTGTGGTATACATGCTCACGTATCCTGTCTCTCAAGACACGGTTCGTTTTGCCTACATAGTAGGCTGGGCATGAGGTGCAGGATGCAAGGTATACCACATCCTTGGACATGCAACTGCCCTTGGTACGGATATGGTATACACCTGATCCATAGGGGTAGACAAATACTGGGTCAGACTGGATGTACGAACAAAAATTACATCTATAACAGGGAACCATGTAGGGTCCCTCTCGAGGGGGACTAATGAGATGTGTTCTTGGATAACAAAGTAATTGTTTTAGGTTCTTCTTGTTCCGGTAGATGAACCTAGGTCGGTCACCGGTAAGTCTCTTGACAATGGGGTCTACTGAAAGGACATGCCAATGTTTTGTAAAGATGTCCTTAATTGCTCCAATGTCCCTAGTATAAAAGACTGGAAACACAACACCACTGCTAGTGGAAGTGTGGCTATCTGTCCATTGTTCACTACCACTATTTGGATGTACTTCCAAGGCCCCTTCAGAAAAGTAGGGCTTCGCTCTATCTGCCCTGATGGTAGAAATACCTTCCATCCCCCTTGCCACATCCAATTCACTGTATCCACGTGCCATAAACTTAGTTTTCAGGTCCTCCAACTCAGTCTGAAGATTGGAGTCTATAGGTGTGTATCTGGACACATGCATGGATTGGCCCCTGATGATGTTGCTATAGACAAAGCCAGGATGCATGCTGGAACGGTGTAGCAGTGTGTTCCTATAACAAGGTTTCCGATATAGACCTGTATTGACTATCCCATTAGGTGACTTGTCTACATACACATCTAAAAAGGGAATGGTGGTGTTAGACCATTCCATAGTGAAGTTCAAGAACTCTAGAGAATCGTTCACTTGTTTGAAAAAACATTCCAATTGCTCAGGACTACCCTTCCAGATCAAAAAAAGGTCGTCTACAAAACGCCTATAGAAGGGTACAAATTCCCTGTATAAAGCATTCTGGAATAAATATCTGTATTCCCACTCAGCCATAACTAGGTTGGCGTAGCTATTGGCACAAGAAGTGCCCATAGCTACGCCATCCCGCTGTAAATAAATGCTGTCCTGGAAACAGAACAAGTTGGACTCAAGAACCAACTTCAGCAATGACAGAGTCAAATCAACATCTTGATTCAAAAATAAAGTGGATCTCCTCAAATGAACATTAATCATTTCTAGTCCCTCAGCATTGGGTATAACGGTAAATAAGGATTGACCATCCATCGTTACCCAAAGTATACTGTCCAGGTCATCAAAGGAACTCACAGACTGATAGAAATCCAGTAAAAACTGTTTAGTGTCTTTTAATATAAAAGAGTTGGCATCAACTATAGGTCTAAGCTGGGCTTCTACAAAGATGGATAAAGGTTCCGTTGACCACCCTCTCCCTGCAACAATGGGTCTCATTGGGGGGTGGAGTAAGTCCTTGTGTACCTTAGGAAGTCCCTGAATAGTTGGTAACAGGGGATGTGTGACTTGTAGGAAATCATAAAGGGTACTATCAATCACTTCATTGCTTGAAAGCTCAGAAAGAGTACACTGTATTTTATTAATGACTGCATCAACCCTACTATTAGTAATAGGTTCATAGAACTTTGTATCAGCCAACATATGTATCATGTCATCCCGATACCTTTCTGCATCTAAAACAACTACCCCACCCCCTTTATCCGCAGGACGAATAACTATATTGCAGTTGTTACGTAGGGAGTCTAATGCCTCACGTTGTTTAAAACTGAGGTTATATCTCTTCTTACTATTAAGGCCATGACTCTTATTCATCTTGTAAATATCGTCCTCCACTAATTTGCTGTAAGCCGCAACCAGTGGATGTACGGGTGGAATAAAAGTACTTGGTTTTTTAAAAACAGCTTCACCAATAGAGTTTCCTGAATCTCTAAAGAAAATCTTTAATGACAGATTCCTGATAAACAATTTAAAATCCCTTAAGGTCTCTTCTTGCCTACTAAACATAGTAGGGATAAATGTAAGCCCTTTGGATAGAACTTGTGTCTCATGACAACTAAGGGAATGACTGGATAAATTAAAAACTAAGTCTACCTCTTCCCTTCCCACATCTTCTTGATGCTCTGATTGGGAAACTTGTCTGGAGATAATTCCCTCTTGTGTCACCCCTTCTGATGCGATTGCATCCCCTCCTCGTTGGTACACACCCTGATGGGAAAAGGGTTCCTGCTGCCAGACAGAAATGGGGTGTTAAGGATCGACCGATTAATACCACGGTCAGGGTTGGCACAATCATTGGCTCTGTTCACAGAGGAAGAAGTGGTTTTCCTCCGGACAACTGGTTCTGAACAAGGAACCAAAGGTTCCCGTAGCTGTTCATTGGTATCCAATTGCTCATACAACTGCACATTCAAAGCATCATTAGTGACAGCTACATTTCCCATAGATTCACTTATTGAAGGTTCTACAGCAGATTCAACAATATCAACTACATTAACAGCAACCATATTGTCGTTCTCAGTGCGCATCACATAATTGACATCTGTGCCTTTAACAGAAGTAACATCAACAGCAGAATTATTAATACAGTCACTAGCAATATTCAAACGGTCATTATTCACATTCACCCTGTTGGTAGAGCCAGTATTCCCATTATATCTGGGCCAGGTGAAGATATGGCCCAATCGAAAGTCTGTACTGTCTCTTTGAAGCTTCGCTCTTTTCTGATTGAAAAGGCGTCGCTCATATAGTGAGACATTGTCCAACATTGAGTTAAGTGCAAGTTCTGCCGCTGAAACAGGAAAATCACTAAAAATTTTCATTTGCGCTGTCTTAATATCTGCTCTAAGTTTCTCTTCCAAAGGAAGAAAAAAGTTGTTCAACAACCTCATGTAATTGAGGCTTACCTCGATGTTTAGTTGTTGCCAGTCAAAGAGGAGGTCCGGATAGAGGGTGCCCGTAGTCGGCATTTTGAGCACCCTAAGTCCTCTGGGTACAAGCCGACGCTGGATGCAGACCTCGAAATGTTGCCGCTGTGTCTGCATACGCTTAAGCTTAAACAAATCCTGTTCAAGTGTCCCTATGGCCAAATGTAGATTCTCCCGATCAAAAACCAAGTTGCTAGTAGTATCAACGTCCTCCACTTGTTCACCAAATAACGCCAAAGGATTGCGCTCCATTCTCAAACAGTCAGCAAACCGGTCAGAGGTCAAACGTGACATCACTGTAGCTTCCTGGTTCCTCGATACAACGTATGGTAGCTCAATAGATGGTTGCTCCCCTTCTATCATGCCTCCACAAAGCTCAAGAAAGCACACTGTAATAACCAAAACAAAAAAGCCTTGCGGAGTAAATGCTCAGCAGCTTGCAGCAAAAATCGAAATAAATAATGAAAAGTAAACGGCTGCTGTGCAAAACAATGAAGGGTGCTAGAAAGTCCCAAGGTCTATAACAGAATCAGTATAACAATCCAAATGTTAAAATGCTCCAAGGATGAAGTAGTCAAATAGTATAAAAACTCAGGTTTATTGTGACAGAAAGGTAAGAACTTGCTTCTTCAGACCTTATTACATAAAAACAGGAAACTAATGATTTAAATACATAAAAAAGCGAAATGCAATATTTAAAAGACAGAACTCATATATAAAAAACATTTAAAACATTTCAAGGAAGTCATAGCCAACCATTTAACTATACAAAGTCTATAAAGAACTCTTAATCAATCATGACACTGTATGATTAATAATAAATAGATAATTAATAAATAGTAACAAATCAACGTTTCTGATGTCCTAGTCTTCTAGATTTCAAAAGT
This sequence comes from Protopterus annectens, assembly GCF_019279795.1. Lineage (NCBI taxonomy): Eukaryota > Metazoa > Chordata > Ceratodontiformes > Protopteridae > Protopterus > Protopterus annectens. The sequence continues at coordinate 135,484,367 of NC_056743.1, read as the reverse complement.
GGATGTATAGGGACTTTACCATTCAACCCTGGTGGTAAGTCAGCCCTGAACTTAATAATCCAATTGATTTCCCTGGTCTCCGTGTAATTATCTATATCCCCTCTCCTATGGGTGGTAAAAATCTGCTCTAATATTCTAAACTTAAACTGATGTTGTGTACCCGCTTCACATGTATGTTTGGCTAATGCATTGTGAAGATTGCCCCTCCTGGTGTGGTATACATGCTCACGTATCCTGTCTCTCAAGACACGGGAAATCAATTGGATTATTAAGTTCAGGGTTGACTTACCACCAGGGTTGAATGGTAAAGTCCCTATACGTCCACTTTTGAAAGTGTCATGATTGATTAAGAGTTTTTTATAGACTTTGTATAGTTAAATGGTTGGCTATGACTTCCTTGAAATGTTTTAAATGTTTTTTATATATGAGTTCTGTCTTTTTAAATATTGCATTTCGTTTTGGCGCCTTTTTATGTATTTAAATCATTAGTTTCCTGTTTTTTATGTAATAAGGTCTGAAGAAGCAAGTTTGCGAAAGCGCTTACCTTTCTGTCACAATAAACCTGAGTTTTTTATACTATTTGACTACTTCATCCTTGGAGCATTTTACAGCGAACATTTGGATTGTTATACTGATTCTGTTATAGACCTTGGGACTTTCTAGCACCCTTCATTGTTTTGCACAGCAGCCGTTTACTTTTCATTATTTATTTCGATTTTTGCTGCAAGCTGCTGAGCATTTACTCCGCAAGGCTTTTTTGTTTTGGACATTTCATTGTATGGTTATTATCATCTCTTCTTGAGGTTGGGCATCCTATTGCGCTCAGGTCATCAGGGTGATATTCTAAGCCAAGGGTTTTAAAGAGTAAGGGGGTCCCTTAATGCCCTGTGTATCAAGCATGGTTCTCCTGAAGGACAGTGATAAAACACAGAAGACAGGAAGTTGCCAAAGTATCCAAAGTTCTTCTAGCTTTATGAAGAATACTTTCTGTTTTTCATACAAAATCACTGCGTGATCTTCAAAGATCTTGAAGGACAGACGGCACTACTATTCTGAATGACATTCGCCCATATATTTCTTTGTCTGAGTAACTACTTTTTTTGTCTTGTATGAGTGCATAGCTGCTAGTACATCCCTTGTGGCACCTGCTTCACATTTGAATCTACCCACTTTGTGAATTCATATCTTTTGTATTTTTCCTCTTTCTATGCAAAATCTTTGCATGCTTAGGAGCATTTAACTCCATTCACTTATTTGTTCTCCTATCCCAATAAATTCAATGTATTGTTTCTCAAAGCAATTCTCTAGGTCCTCTAATTTGTCTGCTTCTTTGCACCTCTTCCTCTATCTTTTTTAACTAATTCACTTATTTCTATAGTTCAACCACAGTGATGCTTTCATCGCTTCAGGTTTTTTGACACTTCCCCTCTAGCCTGCACATCTTTGACTGCAGCTTCTCTATTACTTTTTTAGTCTCCCCACATCTTCAGTCATTGTGGATAGCTGCTTGAACAAAATACACATCTGCTTTCAGTTTTTAGCACTTTGAGTGTCACTATTTGTGCTGTAATCTCATTCACAATTTCCCCTATTCTTCTTTCCTTCTTTATTATTACTAATATTATTTTTCATACTTTCCTACTTAACCTGCAATCAGGCTGGGCTTGCTGACACATTATCTTTGGCTGATTCCAAAAGACTTGCTCTTATACCTTTCAGACCCTTAGCACAATAAATATAAACAAAGGCAAAAATAATGGAGGCAAAGACCCTAAAGTTGGGACAAATTTTAGATAATGCTGGTATAAACTTAGAACGTTGCTGGAATAAAAGGTTTTATGTACTATGCACTTTTAAATGTCATGAAGTCTAAAACTTAAATGACTGTCATTATTTAGTGAATTCAGTCTTCACTGGTTACCCATAAAAGCAAAAATTGTATGAGGAACAGACCCAAAATATGAGGCAAAAAATCTGGACAGTTGAGATCTATGTTTGCTCTCAGTGTAAGTGACATACATAAGTGTAAGGCCTATCTAGAAACAAGCTTACTACAGGGACCATATTCCAAAATACCTGCTCTCAATGTAAGTGGTCAGTTACACTGAGAGCAACTCTTTTGGAATTGGGGCCTTTATCTTGACTAAAAAAATATATTCCCCAGCTCCTCCCTTAATTCAAATAGAGTTAGTCCCCGGAGACAAAAAATGCAAGACAAACATTTACATCCTGGCCCCAAACCACTTTTAAAACAAATTTAAAGTAAAACTATATGCAATAATACAAGGGCAAACAAAAAGAAAACAATGCAAGCATACAAATTTGAACAAAAAACAGAAATCTTCATAGCGTATAACTGACTGAAAAGCTGGTCATCAACTGATTTAAGGTTCAGACATCAAAATTACTACATTGTTGCTCTAAAACCCATAACCACTGTATCCATTTATTGAAGGATGGTAGCTTTAGATGTAGCTGATATGCAAATAGTCCAACATGGTAGTGTTCCTTGTACTTAACCTAATATTGTACAGAATATTATTAATTTCCTTCTAAATTATTTTAACTGAAAGCAAAATAAATATTTACTATTTTTGTTTTCTCCATACTGACAGAAAGTAAAGATCTTGTGCGAGTTTCATTTCCAATGAACTTGCCAAATGAAAATAAAATAGTGTTATCACCATAGCCTTTCTGGAAAGAATTCATGCTGAGATGAAGACAGAAGATTTTTAAGGTAGTAAGTCAATGAATTAGATATTAATTATCCTTTCAAGGATACCTCTTAGAGGATTGAAAATGGAAATAAGCCTACATTCAGAGACCTTCTAATGGATACTACCCTTCTGTAGTGCAACAACTTAAATTTCTTTGCACAAATTAGGAACTTCCCCATTAGAAATGATTCTGTGTAAACAGATTGTCAGCTGAATAACAGACATCCATCATAATCCCTAGTGATATTCCTCTTGTACAGAAAGAGCCTTTGTTTTTTGCCCTAGCTAACATTGCCTGATTTGCAAGATATTGGTCCTGCATTGAAAGTACTAGAAAATTTTTATGAAGTGAGGACAAGTCGCACTAGTGCCATGAAGTAATTCATGAAAAAGCAAAACTACCTTGAAACAAAAACAAATGTTTAGATGGTTAGATTGCAAACTATCTTAAGAGATCACAATCACAAATGATTACAAAATGGTTCGTAAGGTTTTGTTAGCTTTGAAAGGATATTTTGCACAACTACCTTTAAAAATAACAGAAATTTCAGTTAGTTTATGAACTGTCTAATAATAATTATTGTTCTCATGTCCCTTAATGACTGCTTATAAGCTGTCACACTTTCATTGTTGCGTACATATTGGTGCCAAGACCAGGTGCCCTACTTGCTCCACTGTTTCTCTGACACGGTTACTACCATTTCATCATTAGAAATGGCTAAAAGGATGGTGTGATTTGTTTATCTGGGTGGATTAAAGAATGTACTTTTCAAAAGTCTTTGGAACAGGTATGCGTATACTGTTATGGGAGAAAGTAGTTCCATTTACTGGGTTTGATAAAAGTCTTTCGGTGACATTAGTCTTCTGCATGAACTCCATGAAGAGGGTTTCCTAGTTGTAAGGTACTGAGTCCATGCCTACCACAACAGATAAATGTTTATTTAAACCCATTTCTCAAACAGGAGATGTATTGTTATTGTTCTGTAAAATTATCTACACCAATTAGTAAATTCATTACAATAGTATTGATTAGAGTAAACGTGTCACAAAAGTTCGAGCTGGTATATAAAAAACTACCAGATGATGTATATTATGTACTAGTAATCAGGTAGGAACTGAGTTTTTTTTTTAGAGTTCACTCTTGTATGCAGTTGCACAATTTTGGGGGAATTTTAGTGTGATTCCATACTGTAAATACTGGATGGATAGCGGTGGTCACTAAGACAATCTGCTACCAAACAAGATGCTGATGATATGACTGGATATGATACTGTAAATAAACTGTGGACTTTTTGCCATACATTTATCAACACTAGCCAAGGAAGAAATTAGCTGAGTTAGTGCAAATTTGTCAGGTCAAAACAGGGATAATTAGCGACCAATCAGTGGTTAGATGACCCATAACTATGGATTCGGCACAACACATGTTAATTATACATACTAAACTGCCATCATTTAGCCACACAATTTTTTTTTGATGGAACTTGTGTGCTTATCATTATTAGGTGCTTATAAATCTTTATGTGCAGATTCAGTACATGTGAATTTCTGTGTCCAAGGGGTGGTAGCTGTGATTTGGACACAGACATTTTGATATGTATTTTAAGGTTGACTGTCATACCACATCCTGTGAAAATGCTGCACCACACTGATATACATTCCTCAATAGGTTCAATGGTTTGTTATATCATAAAAGAAGACCTATATTGCACGACTAAAATATTTGTTAGATACTTCAAAATCTCTTTCTCAGTCTGGACATTGCTGCCAATTCATATGTTCATAGCTTCATAGGAATTGCAAAACAACTGAGTCAAAAGACCATGTTCACCTTGCCAACAACCACCCTTATGCTGTACTCCCCTTCTCAAGAAGTTAGTTCAAGGGCAGACTTATGGTAATCTATCCAATCATTCAGACTAGATTTGAAGGATGCTAGAGTGCTGCATTGTTTAACTTGCACAAGAAGTCTGTTCCAGAGAACAGACAGGAGGTGGATTATGAATTTATATCTCCCTTCAGTTTTATTTATCTGTTGCTGGATATTTAGGTCTCTTGTTCTGGTGTTAGTAGAGCAATTGGCTTTGTTGATTTGTAGTAAATCAAGGAGGATGGAAGCCCTAATGGCTCAGAATGCAAGGCATGGATCTCTCCATAAGACACATAGGACACTGAGTAAAGGGACAATACATATAGTCTTTCTTGATAGTTCAGGGTCCTTAAACTAGCAATTTTCTTTGTTATAAACCCCTATGGCCTTTCCAATTTCCTAATATGCAATTGCAGCCTACCCACCTAACCTGCTAATGATTCTACTACAAGTAAATCTACTCCATAATGATTACGTAAAACAGCAGCCTCACCTCTGAATATAATGTAATTTAACATCTATATCTTGAATGTATATATTGTAAATAGTTTACTATCTTGTCTTCTTTCTTCCCCATCTGGGAATGATTCTCTCTACTGCCAACTCATAAATTTTGATGCTATTTAACAAAGAACATCAACGCTTCCATATCCTAAACTGTAATGTATGCACTCCACTTTTTCTATTTCACAACTGCCTCTCTCTCTATACATTAATATCTTGAATCTACACATTTTAATAATGTCATTTCCACCTTTATTCACCCTTTTATGGAAAAACTGTATTTACAAATGTTACTTTTTATAACTATGTTCAGATGATTTTCAGTTATTTTACAACCTTGCACACATGATCTACTTCCTCTGTGCAACTAACCTCTGTACAACTGGTCTCTAATCAAGTGTGTATGTATGTAATGTAATGTATGTTCCTCTATTTTGTGATTATACTTTACTAAGTTTTACTATGTAATATTACTTTTTGCTTATTTTTACTATGTATTATGGAGCTTTTCTCCCCGGGCCTCCAGTGAAAACGGGCTCCTTGAGCCCAGTGGGCCTCCTGGTCATCAAACTGGAGATAAATAAATAAATCTAGCGAGGAAGAGCCCAAAAGGGGCATTGTACTTTATGACAGGACTAATTAGGGAAGCATATAAGAGCATGATTATCTCTTTTGACCTTGATGCTATGTCTTAAGATATACATTGTGCTAGACTGAATGATTTTCTGACTACTGTATGTTTAAATGAGAGGAAATGGTTTCCAGATCTCTATCTACATTGTCATTTTGGAGAAGAGACAATTTAACACTTTTTATTTATTTTTGCCCTTTTTCAGTACACTGCTTGTTTACCAGGGAAAGTTGATGCTGTAATGGAATTGTATCACAGGGAGATTTGACAATAATCCCAAATTTTCAGCTATCAACAAACTTGGTTAATGAAAGGTTCTGATTTGCAGTCTGGAAGTCAGAGAAGTAGATGCCAAAAATGAGGGGTCCCAGTACTAAGCCTTGGGAGACATCATTAGTTAATTACTTACTTACAGGGGAGGCACCTGCCACTATGACGATGTGTGTTCTGTCTTTCAGTTAATTTCTAATCCACCTCATCAAGTAGGGCTCGACATTTAAAACACTTACTTTAAGAAAGCCAGCATGAGGAATACTGTCTAGTACTGTCATCTGATCTAGATAAGTTGTGTGAAGAGCATGACCACTATCTACAGCCTGAGGGACTTTCTCAATGAAGATGACTAAGTTAAGTAAGCAAGATCTCTTTTTGATAAAGCAAAACTAGGGTGGGTCTAGCTTAATAAGGATTTTGATATTGTAGCTAATGAGGCTTTGCAAATCAAACTAGTCAGGCTAATGGGTATATACCTTCTGGAGTCCATGGTAGGGGCACCCTATGTAAGGCTATCACCACTGTAGTTTGCTGCACTTTGGAGACCTACTGTGTATGTAGGCTTATGTTAAGAAACTCAAGTAAGGATTCAACAAGTCTGTGCTTAGTGCTGTTTATAAGGCACCCAGGTAAGAATCCCTACCCACTGAAGTAACACTTTTATTCTTATATAAATACCTTCAGCACATACTCATTTGTGGGGCTGGCTGTGAAAAAGATATCAGGATTGGCTGAGAATGGATAATTCTCTCTGGAGTAAAGTTTGCAATAAAACTATCAGCTAGTGTATCTGCCACATCAACTGGGTCAGAGTGGGTGGTGACCGCATGGATCACTTTCAAACACTGCTGGGTGTTGATTCTTCCTTCTTCTAACATTGTTAAAAAAGTACTTAAGCTCCAGAGGCTAATTTAAGTTTGTGATTTGCCCTGATAGTCCTACTAACATATTTTAGCTTAGAAGTCTTAGGTCTACTGCATGCCTTAAGAGTTTTCTCTTTAGTTATAGAGTTTGTTTATACTAGTGGAGCACTGTGGTAGTTTATTCTTAAACTCCTTATTATACTTTGTTGTAGTAGGAACGGCCAAGTCTAAACAGTCACATAGGCATAGAGCTCATCGATATAAACAGCAGCTGACTCGTAGCAGAACTTGTAATTATGCTTGTGAAATGTGATTCAGAATTATTGGCTGCTGGGGCTTTAGTCATTCTGATGGAAAAGGTTATGAGTTTGTGGTCAGATTTAACCATGGATGGACTAATTAGAGTGGTAGTACATGTAGACGCTATGCTAGTTAGAATCAGGCCCAGAATATTTTGAACCCTGGCTGGCACAGTGCCTATTCATCCCAGGGAGTTTTTGTTTATTTCATCTTAAAATCTCTGATTGTACCTAACTTTTGAGGTATATGCATTTAAGTTAATTGAATTGCTGTTAAAATCATCCATTATAAGGGAGGCGTTAATAACACATTCCATAAGTACTTTTAAGAATCTATCGCGGTCATCTGGAATGTTGTACAACAGGCTATAAGATGCTAATTGGTCTTGTTCGGGGTAAGTTTTGTCTGTCAATATTTGCCTACATCTGTTATGTCAAATATGGGTACATCACACAGTTTCCCTTATGCCTGACTGTATAAGTCCAGAGCCCAGTTATAGAAGGAATGTTGTCTTTGCCCTTAAAGAAAGTCCCTCTTAAAATCCATAGATGGATGTGTTCAAGGTGCAGGAAAGCTTCAAGATCAGGCAATTTAATTTACAATTAAGACTTCTGGCTTAGGGCAACCATAATGCAATCAGAATTTGGCTTGTTTATTGCATTATTCTCAGCCAGGCTGGAATGTCCATTAGCTGGACTCAGCCTAAAACATGCAAGAGATGCAGGTCATCTGAAGTGGAACGAGCTGAATATCAACCATCTCATCTTATCCCATGCTGACATACACTAGTTCACCCTAAAATGACACCAACTACTTAGTCAATTGTTAAAGCCTATTATTTTTTCTCTGTGTAGAGGCATCATTTTTGGTGAATGTAGGATTCCATTCAGGATCAGTGTCGTACCTGCACTTGAAGCATGCGTAGAGAGGGCCAACATGTCCCTCTCTGTGTCCCCCCTGACTGAGCACCTCAAGTCATTCACACTGACATGGGTTAACACAAGGTCATATTCATATTTGTCTGATATATGGGACAGAAGAGTACTTATAACATTATAGATTTTGGCACCAGAGAGGGAACTAACTGTCACCCTATCCATCTCAAGCCTCATAATCATGGAGTTAGTGTGTCTGGCAGTGAAGTCACCAACTCCTAGTACATTTCTATTTGTACTTATGGCATTAATGGTAGTCCATGGCAAAGATGTAGCTGGCTCATCTGGCACCTAATGTTATTCTTCATTCTGGCACCTCATCGCTAAGTTGAAGAGGGAAAACAGGGTCCATGCCTCAATAAGGCACTCCTCATTATAAAAAAGGGAAGAGCACTAGGTTCATGTCACATCCTCATGTGACAGCCAAAAAGAATAAGGTCCATACTCTGTTCTGGCACTCCTCCTTCCTCTCCTGTGAAGGAGCTCCAGGTTCTGCCATATTCTTACATTTACATGAAGAAATGTAAAAAAAAAAAAAGAACTGCATCTGCCAATCATGCCCCTAAGACCTTGTGCCTGGGGCAGCTGCCCCCTTCACCCCATTCTAGTGACACTTCTGGAAGATGGTTTACATTCTGAAACTTGCTGACTCTAACATGTGTGAGAGTGGTAGTATCATGTCTGGAGATCTCTGAAGAGGCTTTATTTTCCTAGTTTTAGGAGGTGTGGGAATTGTCTTTTTGACCACCTCACCACGTTGTTTTGGTATGCTTGGACAGAGTTCTGGATAGTAGTGTGCATTGCTCACATACCACCTAATCTGATGAAATGGTGAATTCTATTTTGTATAGATACTTACACCTATCCAAACTGTGTTACATATGTAGGGTAAGAGTTTATTACTGAGAGCTTTTGGCAGTTTATACACTGTCTAAGAACATCAATGCTATGAGGCTAGTAATAGAAGGGATAAAAAGTCTGTTGGCCATGCATTTGGTTCTGGTAGGTCTAGGTCTTATTTGAAGAAGTACGCCACTATACAATTAGATGATCAGTCACTGGTTAATAGGTATAAGGATCTTAAGTGCAATCCACTGCACACAATTTTTAAAAAAGAAAAAAAAATGATGCAAATACATATTACTTCACTGGTATACAGGGCCTCTGAATGTTGTAAGCACACATATTGCAGCATGTAAAATTGAAAAAAATCCAAAAAATATGTATAAGTGAGTCATACCAATGCAGTCCAACCAAATAAATGTTCAAAAAATGTATAAAAAGGCAAACAATTTATTGGAAAAAGGTTAGCACTTTCACGGGGTTACCGCTTCATCAGACCAAATGCACAATGAAAGTAAAAACCACATATTTAAAAAAAACACTTATCCAATCAGTAAGAAACAATCAAAACAGAACCAATTAAAAACAAACATGATCTTACATCATCTTCTGCCTAATAAGGCAGGCTTAAGGGAAGTGCCACTGTTAAGGCCTGAAAATTCATAAGCCCTCATAGAGATAATCCATTTCAGTTCACATAATTCAACAGTGTTATTAAAATTACCTCTTCTTTTGCTGGGATGCAACACTTGCAGAACCCTTAACAAAAAAGTACTATGGCCTGGAAAAAAATAAGGCATGATTAGCTAGAGCATTAGATATAACCTGATTGCGTATGTTCCCTAAATGCTCAAGAATCCTTTCCCTGAGCTGATGTGTGGTCTTAATGTAAAAACCATTACAGGAACAGCATGTAGCAAGATAAACTATGTTCCTACTCCTACATGTTGCCACAAATCTAGTTTTAAAAATACGTCCGGTGACAGGATGTGTAAAATTGCACTGTCTGAGGGAAGTTTCCAGTTTTCCAAAGTGCATCGACCTTAGAATTGAAAAGCCCCTAGCATAGAAGATGCAGAGAGGGTTTCCTCACAGAAAACTAGAGTTTGAATTCCAGTTCAAACTATGTTTCTCAAATTCAGGTTATAATTTGGGGCTTTGTCATTTGCTCCCACATCATACAACCAAATTACAGAGTTTATCTGCATATTGTGAAGGTGTTTTGCATTAGCACCCTACAATATCTCATCTGTTCTCACATCACCTGCGCTCATTCAGGTGTCCTAACCTCCATCTTGAATGCATTACATAAACCATAATACAGCACTCAGTTTGGCAGCCCATTCCTTACAGTGACATCACTTCCCTAAGTTCAGGCTGTAACTTGCTCCCTCTAGCTGCAGCTGCTGGAGTCTCCAACTTCCCCACTCTTTCATCCTCATTTCCATTCCTTCCCTCTCCCGTTTCCTCATACTATGGACTCAGATCATACCTTACTGCCTACTTCCCTACAATGAACTGAGCCTCTGTCTCCTCAGTATGCATTCATAACCAAGTCCAACCCATCTCCTTAGGCCCCCCCTTTTCTTTGATTTACTGCCTTTACAGTAATACTATATTGCCATCCCTGTATGGTCAGCAGAGCTGTCAACATGCTTCAGATGAGGTCTGATCAGAGTCCAACAAAGTGAGAAAGTTAGATTCTGGCCCCTGAAATCCATTCCCTTCAAAATGCAGTCTTTTCACTCTGCAGTGGATTATCACATGGTACAGTAATAAACACACTTGTGAGTCTCTGCATAGTCTTAATGTTTTACTTCAGTCCTTCCTAGATGGCACCTCAATCTTCGGTTACTGCGTTTCCTATATGCAGCCTCTTCTATTGGCCTGTACTGAGCCGGCAACTCTCTGGCTATTTTGTCAGCTTGTTGATATCGACATGTAAGCTCGTATCTCCATTTTCTACTGTAGACCCTCCCTTGGAAACATCTGCAGTCTTGCTGATTTGATTTTCTGTGTCCTCTGTATGTTGAAAAACATCCCAAAATGCATTAGAACAAGAACTAACCCTTACAGTGTACCATTCCTCAATCTCCTTTCTTTTGAAAGAGTCCCCATTCAATATTACTTTCTGAGCCTTCCATGTTTCACCTATTTCAACATTGTGTTACCCACCATTAACCCTTTGAGCTTACTCATTAGCCCTCTGTAAGGAGTGTTGTTAAAGTCATTTCTGAAACTGAAACAGACCAGATTAAGCCATATGATTCCTGTCCAGCTGTGCTGTGACCAGTTTGTAAATCTAAAGTAAGCTGGACTGGCAGCAAATTCCATCCATAGATCTATGCTAGTTCATATGCTGGAACTGAATCTACTCCAGTAGTGCTATTACCATTCCCTAAGAGTCATGTTCATCATGTTTCCAGCTACAAAGTCAGACTGACGGTTCTATAGTTACTGATGTTAGTTCTGCTACTTCTCCTGGGAATGAGTCACACCTTAGGTTCATATGTGGTTACTAGGCTGTAGGCCCAAGAACCGTTTTAAGCCTAGCCAGACTTATCTCATACTTACGAAAATAATGCTGATATGTTCATGTGTCAATACCAATAGGGATTTTACAGTAACTAAACAGGCTTTGAGATGGTCCACACAGGACTTGTTGTTTGCTCCCTGTACTCTTTTTGCGAGGAGCCTCTGTGATCTCTTAAGCTGTTTCAAGTGCCTGGTCAGGTATCAAGTGTTCACAGACTGCCTCTGTCTATTAGGAAAATAGGTGTCAAACTAGGGGGTAAATGTGTGATTTCCCATACATTGGTCTAAGTTACATTTGAAAAAGAGTTAGGGATGAGCTTTCCTTCACATGGATGGGAAGCCTGCTCTAGTGATGGGGGGTAATCTTTGAGGCACAAACCTGTCCAATCAACATGTCCTGGTTATATCACAGATAAGGGTTACATCCTTAAAATGAGTATTTCTGATGTCATTTGTTTTTCTTGATGTGCAACACTGAAGGATGCCTTGTAGGCTAGGCAAAGATCACTGCACACCTGTCCGTAGGAGACCAAATACAGGGATAAGGCTTTCAGATGCTCTGCCTAAGACTTGTTGTTTACTACCTATATTCTTTTTGTGTGGAAGAACTGTGGTCTGCCAAGCTGCTTCAAATGCCTAGTCAGGTACTAGTACCTTTTTTTTAACTCCTTTTGCATCTATTTACTGGTCAAATATTGAAACCTTTCATAGATGTGCTTAGTAGATAAGAACCCTGATCATATTTTTGATGAGTTTTATGATAATGTGTTCTGTCTTGGGCTACCTTCTCTCTGTGTGGTCACCTATTTGTACTCCCGTCTGGATTCATTCTTTCCACTTCACCAATTCTATTCCACTCCGCCTTTCCTCCCTTCCCAGTTCTGTACCCTTGCTTAATGGTTAAAAATGTTATAGTAAGTTAAGAAATCCACTAATCACTTTTAATTCTACACATTATTAGTTTTGATACTTTATGAACTGCCATCAATTTCTGTCACCCTGGATGCAGACCTAAGGCATTCACCTTATGACCTAGTAATGGGAGCTAGAAACTGAATTAGAATTATTTACTGGAGAGGAAATCTTTGAAACAGAGCCTAGAAGGGTGAGTTATCGCCTGTAGCTTACAATGTGTTAATGAATAAAGGCTATTGAGGAAAAAATATCAAATTTAGATATGTTAGTCTAAAAGAAATATGTCAATAAAGAATGCGGAATGTAACAAATATGGGACTGAATAATAGTTACAAAAATATATTGACTGTTTCATGGAAATGTAATCTCTGCAGCAGCTCTTCCAATGTTATCTCATGGTAATTTGCTTGTTATTTGTAATATCGCATCGTAATAAGTGTGATTCTTTTCTACATTTTGTCAATTTTTGAATCATATTTTGGGCCTTTATATGCCATTCAGATCTAGGGTTTCACCTATCCAAGCAAGTACTGGAGAATAACTCAGTATAGCAAGCCCAATGAATAAAGGCCTGTAATCCTTTAAAACACATTTAAGAATGGAAGACAGTTATGGTTAAGTCCATAAATGGAAATAACTATCCAGTTCCCCATATAGTAAAGTAACTCTGCCAATAACTCAGTATCCATTATCATGTACCTTTAACTTCTGAGACCAATTTAAATAAAGGTATATAAACAGTATAACCCATCACTGAGAAGAAGGTGCCAAGATTCACAGTGTTTCACCCTTGGTTATAACTTTTAGATCTTAAAGCATTATAATATCAGCAACATTTCTATGAAGAAATTGATCCACCATATGTCTCTTATATGGAGATTTAAATCCCAGAACATTAACAGTAGTCATTTTAACATCTATAGTAAACAATTTAACAAACACATGAGTAATGTAAATGAAACCAATTAAGCAGCCCAACGCTCCCGTCAGTATAAATACCCTCATACACAGTATCACTCACTTCTCACATGTATCCTCCGACCCTACCCTCAGTATAAATACCCTCAAACACAGTATCATTCACCATGTATCCTCCTACTCCGTGCTTTACAGACCAGATGAGGCACGGTGTCAAGTTTGGTCAGGTAATCTTTGAGCACTACCAGTGAATCCTCAAACTCAAAAAGAAGTCGTCCACAGAGTTTGTAGACTACACAATAAGGAGAAACTAAGAACCTGTCATTTATCACCTCCTCCACAGACATTTCCACACATCTAGTGTCTTCCTCTGATAAATGTACATATATATTGCCTGCAACAACACTATGGAAATAATTGATATATTGCCTGCTTCTGTGGAAAGTTCTTTCACCTTTCCAGACAAAGACCACCTTCTGTCTAATTTGGTTCATTTTCATTTAGGGCGGTTACATCCTAAGCCACTGTTTCCACATATTTCTCTTATTGGGGGCTTTTTCTGACTAAAAAAAAATCTTGAGAGCTGTGCAGAAGCTTAAAAGCAATGTAGCATTTTAACTCCACTTTGCATCCAGTAAACATTAAAGTACATTTATTCTACTGCATTTAAACTCATCAGTCTATTTAAATCATTTTTGTATAGTATATGTCATTTTCCCAGTATTTTTACTCTATTTTCTCTGATTTTTTTTAACTTACAGCCATTAAATGAAGCTATTTTACAAGTTACCCTGTATTTCAGGTGGCTTATGTACTATACTTAGTTATTTATATAATTTCTAAGTGGCTTTTGTATTTGTTCTGCATTTTTCTGTGTTTTCATTGAATTTGGAATTTCAGCTACTAATTTAAGTCTCTTTACAGTTTATACTGGATTTCAAGTGTTTTCTATGTTAAGTGAATTAATCAGTGTTGCTGCTTTTATTTGCAGTGATTTTAGTTGCATGTAAAGTTAAAGTTTCAGCCAGGCGTGGGAGTCATTTAGAGCTTGTAATGATTATCTTATTGGCAAGTAAGGCAGTTGTTGTTGTTCTGCAGAAAATAAACACTATTGGTTAAAGATTTTTTTGTTTGGTTATTTCACTTCCCTGTTTATTTTAAATTGCACAACTGGAAAGCCATTGCTGTCTTATTCTAAAACTTGCAGAAGTTGCACTCCTGTGCTCAAGTTAAAACATTTGGAATCCAGTAAACAAGAAGTATATTTATTCCACTGCACTTAAAGTCATCTAACTATATGGACTGATTTTGAGTGGTATCTGATTTGTTTTACATATTTTTACTGTCTTTTTTGTTGATTTGTTTTCTGTATTTTACTTTGTTTTCTCTTCATTTGAAGTTGCAGCTGTAAGTTGAATTCATTTTACAATCTGCACTGCATCTCAAGTGATTTCCATGCAGTACCAATTTACACCAGTTTTGAGCAGTTTCTATAATTTTTACTGTTTTCTCTGAATCTGAAGTTACAGCTATTAACTGAAGACCTTTTATAATTTGCACTGTAATTCAAGTAGATTATGTGCCAAGTGACTTATTCAGTGCTGTTGCACTTTTTCTCTCTGTTTTAGTCACTTTTCAAAATGTATTTTATTTTATTTATTTTATTTTATTTCAGTTTGATAACCGGGGAAGTCCACTGGGCCAGAACAACTCATTTTCAGTGAAGGCCCGGGGAGAAAAGCTCCATAACTAAGCAAATTACAATGTAAAACAGTACAGTATAAAACAAGCAAATTGCAGTATAGACTATAAAAGATAGCTCATACATATTAAACTGAGATAATAAGACAAAGGTGAAGTTAATTAGAGGCAAAGTACAAATGGTAGCATTTACATCAAATGTAGCAGAAATTAGTAAAATATTCATTTGACAATGGAACATTCTGAAGGTGGGAAAAGTTTTCGTAGAAGTGTGCAGTTGTGGATGATATGTGTCAAAGGCTGGAGTTCAGAAAGCGATACATATAGTACAATAAGTGGGGTAGAGAACAGTCAGGTAGTGGTAGTAGAACTCAGATGGAAGTTGCAAGGAATAGTATGGAGAGTTGGGGAAGAGTTTGGGGTTCAAGTAGGGAAGGAGCAGGGACACATCCATTTAGAGGACAGGTAGGAGTGTAAGAAGGATTTAAAGTTAGGGAGATGTGAGACAGTTTGAAGATGGGATGGAAGTGAGTTCCAAAGTTTAGATAGGGAGTATGAAAGCAGGAATTGGCCGGGAGGTCATAACGATTTATGTACTTGAAGGAGGTTTTGGCTTTTTGATCTTAGTAGGCACTTTGGGATATAAGGGGTTAAGGAAGTGGAGAGGGAAGGGCAGCTAGAAGGCTTAAAAATGCATTTGTGGGCGGTAGTTAGCTTTATGAATTTTAGGTAGTTAGACAGTTCTAGCCAATTCAGGGGTTGAAGATAGAGGCAATGATGAGAGGAGGGTTTGCAGCGTGTGGTGAATTTGCTTATTTTATTATAGCAGGCTTCTAATTTGGACTGTAATCCAAGCCGAGTGTTGTTGTACAGAGGGGCACCATACAAGCAGGGAAGGGAGGAGGTAAGAGGAGGCAAGGGCTTTTCTGGTGGTTGGGGTGAGGAAATGGTGATGTCGGTAAAGGAGACCTAATTTTTGATGTTTTTTTTTGTGATGGCAGTATTTATATGGATGTCAAATTTTACATGTTCATCAATGATGAC
The DNA here is from genome assembly GCF_019279795.1 of Protopterus annectens. NCBI lineage: Eukaryota > Metazoa > Chordata > Ceratodontiformes > Protopteridae > Protopterus > Protopterus annectens. Next base: position 135,468,318 of record NC_056743.1, on the reverse strand, counting down.
ACCTAATAACTTAGTATAGGAAACAATTTCAATAGGGGTATTATCTATACTTAGTATAGAGAAAGAGGCTTTGTTGAATGGGGTGGCTTTGGATGGAGCAAAAATCATTAGCTTAGTTTTGGTAGCATTTAAGGCTAGGTGATGGCTTTGCATCCAGGTTTCTGTTTTGGTAAAAGCTGATTGGGTTTTTAACTGTAAGTCTGAAGGGGAGTCAGCAGTGCAGATGATTGTGGAATCGTCTGCATACTGAATTAGAGAGGTATCAGGGATAGAGTGGTGATAGTTGTTGATAAATATGTTAAAGAGTAGGGGGCCGAGAACAGATCCCTGGGGGACGCCTGTGGGGGTAGGAGGGAAGGTGGAAATAGAAGATTTCCATTTGACAGTTTGGTATCTATTAGAGAATTATTATAAATATAAATATAAATATAAATTAATAGATTTAATTTAAATATAAATTAATAGAAACAGTCAGTTTTGGTCAGAAGTGTGAGCCATCTAGAGCTTGTTGTTACCATAGTGGCAGGAGGGTAGGGTTGGTTGCTGCAGTTCTGGGGAAGATAAACAATACTAGTTCAGATGTACCATTTCCTAATTTAACCAACTCATGGAAATAAGTAAACATGCTGTTGCTATGTACAGGTGCAGCAAGCTGTCTGTGGCTGCATAATTTACAGAAATGAGCACCTAGTACCTTAAAAGTAGCATATGGGTGCCCTTAGCAGTGTTACTTTGTGCAACCTAGACCACAGTCACTACAGCAACACAACTGTTATGCAAGGTTCCCTTGAAGTGCTTATAATAGTCTTAATTACAATATCTACCCTTGACTGACAACTTTCTCAATAGACCATAGATCACTATTTTATTTAAGCTCTGCAGCTTTGTATAAATCAAATCAAGTTTATCTTCACCCAAGACAAAATGGAAGGTCAGGCTGCCTGTCTCTCTATGTTACTAGCCTCATAGCATTAGGTATCCTAAAGCAGTGTATCAACCTCCTTATGTTCACAAATAAGGAACTCTTACTAAACACACAACTTTGTTTAAGAGATATGAAGGTCTTACTCCCCATAAAAAAAATTAAACACAAAAAACAATACATGCTATGCTCCCAACCCTTATACATGATATCATAGCATTTGCTATCACTATAAAGAAGTCTTACATAAGCCTACCAGACCTACAAGGAATAAGTCTCAGAAAAAAGCAAAATCAGCCATCACATCACATAATAACTCACCTTTAAGAGACAGACCACTCCACAAATTATTTTTTTAGTGATTGGTGTGTCACCATAGTCAGACACACAGATTCCTTACTTACTAGGTACAAAAACATTGCAACAGTCAGCTGTGTTTCAGATACCAAGATCTCAGACATCTCAGGTGTCGTTAGGATCCTTCACTAGAGATGCATCACACAAATAAAACTATGATATGGTAGTTGTTTGTGTGGGGCTGGATGACTTGGAGCAAAACTCCCTGAGGAAGCTTTAGAGAGAGAGAGAGACAGAGAGACATGTGTGAGCTGTATAGGCATATCAAAAATTCAGGCAAGACCCTAATAGTTAACAGAATCCTCCCTATTCTCTGAATAATTCCTAGTTACAAGGAGAAAGGATTGGCTTAAACAATGGGCTAATTAGTTTGTGTCAGTCTAGGGGGGATCCAGTATGTGTCAGAATGGAACAAGATGGTTGACAGTCCTGCTTAACTGCAAAGGATGGTTTGCACCTATTATTCAAATGTTTCCTCATACTGGCTATCATACTGGCTAAAGCCCCTGTTGCCTCCATAGTGCATTTTTAGGCAAAGTTTGGTTAAAGAATATTCCATCACAGCAAACATATCAATACCTAAAACAGGATCACACTAAGGTGGCACTGCTCAATGTCAGAAGTCTAAACAACAAGCTGACTGACCATGAGGCACTCTTGCATTGAGAAGGCATCTGTATGTGTGTAAACACTGAAACATGCATTTAATACTCAGAAAGCACCCCCAATACCTGGATTTAGCACCTACCATGCAATCAAACACAATGAGAACTGTGGTGGCATGTCCATATTTGTTGGAGACCATATCTCCTCTGGTCAGATTCCCAGTACCCCACACGTGGAACTTATAAAACTCCAAATCATCTATCACCTATTACAGGATACCTTCAATGACCCCAGAAGTTCATGGATGAACTCCGCATAAACAAGGACTCCATCATTCTGGAAAACTTTAACCATCAATTGAGTAAAACTCAATGGACCAGATTATTACTAGCTCAACTAGAAGACAAAATATTTTTGACCTGGTACTTGTAAATGTAGAGTCATTGTGCACAACTTTGCTAGTAACTCCCTCTCTGATTAAATTAGCTATAAGCTCCTAATCTTTTTCCTCAAACTGTCTAAATCCTACAAAGCCAATATATTGGAATTCAAAGATTTCAAGTCCACAGATCTCCACAAATTCTATTATGAAGGACAATTACAAATTTATCTTTAGTTATGTTAGAAAACTAAGAAGCAACATTCAACAATGTACATAACCCATACTAAATGGCAAAACCTACTTGGACCCAGATGACATTGTCAATACACTAGCAACGAAACTTAGTGCAAATTTTACTCCTGAGATGATTAATCAAAGCTCTGTGATACCATTATCTCTCAATCACTAAAGAACATGGGTTGAAAGTGCCATCCTAGAGTCTCACTACTTCCTCCATGTGACCAAATAACATACTGGGATGTCTGATAACTAATACCAAACACACTCTGGAGGAACCTGCCCCATTAACCATTTAACCTCAGCCTGTCTACAGATTCAGTCCCGAGAGGTATGACTTACAGCATAGGTGATATCGTGCCATTAAGGCCACCCTACTACCAACCCCAGAAACTACATACCATCAACTTCATGATTCTCATTTGTAAGGCCATGGAACACATAACATATGTGATTAACATTTACTTTAAAAATGTCATCCGGCTTGAACTGCAGCAATTTAGTTTTGTAAAATGTAGATCATGTCTAATGATTCTGGTCAACTCCGCTGAAAATGTAACACAAGCAATAGATAGTGGTCACACTATATAAACAGCTTACCTTGTTATGGCCAAAGTACTTGACACATTCCTCTATGCTAGCATAATTAAAAAAAAACTAAATATGTTACAAATAAACCCCTCTGTGGTAAGATGGATAATAATTAGTCTAAAGGACAGAAAGCACAGGGTGCATTTGGCAGGGGCTAGGGGCATCATCAGAGAACTGGCAGGTGGTATCCAACAGAGCTCAGTGATGTAACTGATTTTGTTCAGTATCTACATTTCCAACCTATAAACTAAAAACAAAGACATATGACTACCCAAGTTTTTCACTGACTGCAAACCTGGAGTCATTCTCAAATACATTTCTGACACAGAAGCTCTCCAGCAGGAGTTTACATTTATAAATGCATGGTATATTGAAAATGGGCATAAATAAAATACTAAAAATGCAACATTGTCACATTTGGCAGACCAACCTTCCCTCCAGCATACAGCATTGATAACACTCCCATGTGAAAATGAAAAAGTAGTGAGACCAGGGATAATACCCCCTACTATGTTGACCACATGGCAACGATTGTCAGCAAATTCTTCTGTCTGCCACAGCTGATCACCAAGAGAATATCATCCACATTTAAAAAGTTTATTGTCCCCTTGCATTCAGCACTGCTCAGATAATTATAAAATGCAATGCCCCTTTGTGGGATGTGACTCACAAGACATATCAAACATTTGGAAAGATCCCAGGTATTCCTAACAAACATTATGGCAGGTTTAAAATCCCTAAGCTACCACAAAAAATACAAGCAATGTTCCACCACTTGTGTGTATTATAGGGTTCTTAGGGCAGACCTGTACCTTGCCTTCTAAGTGCTCCGTTACCCAGTACTCCAGGATCTCTTGTATCTTTACAATGGAAACATTCCCACAAATACCAGAACAAGGCATCTAAATCTGCTTCCGAATATCAATAAAACAAGGTGGTGAAACAGATTCATTACTCAGTATCTCCTTTACCTGTGGAATAGACTCTCCCCTGCAGATAATACGGTGTGAGGCACTTCAAAGAGGACCCTGATAATAGGATGGATATTTTTTTTATTTTTAACGTTTACCGGGAAAGTCCATCTTGGAATGAAGCCAATTTTCAGTGGAGGCCCAGGGAGAAATGGGAGGAAACCGGAACACCTGGAGGAAACCCACACGAATGCAGGGAGAACATGCAGACTCTGCACAGTAGGCACGCCAGCCAAGAATCGAACCTGAGAACCTCTTGCTGTGAGGAGACAATGCTACCGCTGCACTGTCCAATTGCAACACTGTCTGGATATTCATAAATTCATCTCAGGTTTGACAGGCTTAGCCCTCATTGACAGTTGAGGTACAGTCTAGAGTAGTAACTAACATGGTATAATGTTTTCAAGAAATCTCAATGACCTAGAACATCTATGATTCCTAGGGTTGCAATGTTCATCCATGGGGATCATATTAGATACATTCTTTGCTAGGACATTGTAATTTCTGGGACATCAAATGTTGTGTTTTCTGTCCCCATTTAATACTCAAGTCAGCTGGGCACTACTTCAACAAGTATCCATTTTAGAAACAACGTTTCCTTATTTCCGCAAATGCTTAGCATATCTTTTGAGTCTGAGCAGCAAAGTCCTGATATAAGCAAACTTGTTGTCCTGCTAATATGAAGTGTTTCCCTACTTGGAAGCTCCTAGGAGCATTTAATCATATAATACAACAGCAAAAAAAAAAAAAAAAAAAACTACATGTCATGTAAGCGTGCATTACCTCCTGTAGCTGCTTACTGGGCTCTGTATAATCTGTCGGTGCTTTTTACCTTCCCCCAGTGCCTGTGGCAGATTGTCTTGCAAAATCATGATCAAGCTCCTCGTTGTTCCTTCTTTCCATCGACCAAAGTAAAGATGACAATGTCACTAGCAATGTTTTAAGTCCTCTACCTTTGCCTGCAACTATTGCAGGATTAAAGGTTAGTATCATACATTCCTATTGCAGGCTGCTACACTCACCTGATGTGCAGCTACAGGCTTGTACACTCTCCTGATTCACAGTTGCAGGTTTGTACCCTCTCCAGATGTGCAGATGAGCACGCTCTCCTGATATGTGGCTGGAGGTGTGTACACTCTTCTGATGTGCAGGCTTATACACTCTCCTGATGCACAGCTGCAGGTTTGTAACCTCTCCAGATGTGCAGTTGCAGATAAGCACACTCTCCTGATATGTGGCTGGAGGTGTGTACACTCTTCTGATGTGTAGGCTTGTACAATCTCCTGATGTGTAGCTGCCATTAGTCCCATCCTGTGGACTTGCTTAGACAGTGCTTCAAGTTGTTCCTTAAACAGTAAGTTTTCATTCTTGATAGTGGCAGTTACTTGCAAAGCTTGCACTGTCCTCAAAAGTATGTCCAACTTTGAGACCAATGAAAATTTACATACTGGCCTCCACTTGCAATAGTGTAACTCTGTTCTCTTCCATTTTGCAATAACCCCTCTCACAAGCCCACCACACTAACAAATGTGGCAGAGAAAATGCACTGTATTAGCTCTCCAGTAAGTGTGGCAGATACTAAAAATACAGTTTTAAAGCTCTGACTCTCCATTAAACTTGTCAGAGTTCCACAAATTTACTCTTGACGGTTTGACACCAAGCTGCAGCCCCCACATGTTACAAATAACATTTATGTTTCAGAAAACAAAACAAAAAAATGTTAAGTACTATTTTGCATAAATTTAAAGTTTAATGAGAATTCACTTAATTAAGAAATAACAGAAAATAATTCATTTGAAAATCTAATTAAATTGCTGAAAGATCATTTGAATATATCCATTCACCCTTAACCCCTTTTCTCATTTTGCATATGGGGTCGGGGAGTGACAATCATCTCGAGCCAAGGTTTACATCGCTGGGTGGCTAGCCCTGCTGTGGTAGTTCATTCACATGACTCATTCATGCACACACACTCACCTATGGCAAATTTAGTGTGTCCAATCCACCTACTACATGCCTTTGGAATGTGGGAGGAAACCGGAGCACCCAGAGGAAATCCACGTGACCACAGGGTGAACATGCAGACTCTGTACAGAAGGCACCCCAGACAAGAATTGAACTGGAGAACCTCTTAATGTGAGACTACAATGCTAATGGCTGCACCACCACAGCCACCCTATAACTAAGCATAATTGTGGCGTGATTTTAGTTTAATTCTCTTAGCATAATAGTTGATAAATTTGTTACTAAAGATTGCTGGGATTCTCAAATATGGTATGCATTGGATAATGCAGTACTTGGAGAAATCCACAGAAAAAGTACAATCATGATTCAGAAAAATCAAAACACCAGTTTGCAGCTAACATACATTACTACTTACCATAACCTTCAACTGTCCTTGAATTTAGACCTAATTTTGTTCTATGACCCTTAAAATTGGCGATTTTTTTTGAGTAAAGGTGGTTTGCACATGTTGCAGTGCTGTGTGCCCTACTTCAAATCCCTCCTGTTATAAAAGCACTACCTGCACTCTTCTTAGTGGTCACTGTAGAACATGACAGTTAATGTGCCCTTTATGCATCATATATGACTTTCTTCAGCATAGGAAGTGCTTGCTCTTGCGGTCTACCCTTCGCTTGTGTCAAATGGCATGATAACCACCTGCTCTGTCTCTAATATGCAGGATGTGTATTGTGTTATATTGTAAACATCTGCTGCCACATATTTCACCAGGAATATACCAGAGTGCAAAGTTTTCTTCTCCAAATACAAGCATTCAACTGAGGTCACAGCAGTGGGCTACACAGTGGCCAAAGAAATGCACATCCTGCATGCTGTCATACAGGTGAATTAGTTCATGAATTGCAAACATGCTAGCATTGTCTGAAAAACAGCATTCAACATAAGTACGTATGGAGGACAGGGTCTGTGAATCCCCCTCTCTATTACTAAGCTGAGGTACTTAACATGTGGATGCAATTATAGATAAACTTAGCAAGAAATTCTGTGAAACTGTCATGTTTGGAATATATAATGACAGTGTTCAGAGAAGATTGCTGGTAGAGAAAGGTTTACATTAAAAAAAAAAGTTCTTAAAATGACCCAAATATGGAAAGCTGACCACAGAGATGAGTAAATGTTTCAAAAAAGATAAAATTAAAGAAAGTGCTGCAGATGTGATGGAGATTGTGATAAGTTTATTAAATAGCTAAATAATCTTTTATTACAGAGTGCAGATACAGGATTAACACTTGACACCTCTTTGTATTATCAAAAAATTAATTGAATGAAAAATGGTGTTAATGTATTTTAGGAGCTGAGAGTTAGACAATGTATTTTTTAGTGATTCCATATCATGGGGGGGGGGGGGTCCTCAAAGGTTTGCAGCTTTGAAAATGTTCGATTGCTCTCAAGGAGGGTACCATTTTACATCAAGAGTTATGGAGTAATTTAATGGGGCAGGGTTGGATTTTAAGAGTCAGTTCATTAAAAACCACAAGACAGGGAGAGAGAGATCATCAAGCTTTAAAATTGTATTAAGGTGTCGCAGAGTGTTTTTTTTTTTTACCTTGCTTTCAGTGCCTATGAGGATCTTTAGCATATGCGAGGATTGACATTAAATGTGCTGCTGTTAAGAAGCATAAGGAGAAGAAATTTCTTCAGGATTAATAGGCCTCTAAAAACAGAAAGCCTATATAAAACACAGTTTAAGCAAGCTGACCTTAAGGACAGTGAACATTTTATCAACAATACGGCTGATTATGGAGCTGAGATTCCCAGATTGTTCCTAGTTCGCATGATGAGGGAGGACATTTTTTTAGAATATGATCCATAATATGCCCTCCTTCCCCCATGTATGTTCTCTCACCTTCTACTGAAGATCTCAGATGCAGAGATGCATGTTTAGGAAAGCAGAGTTGGTACAAATTCTCCAGACAGAACCCCGGAGAGGAAGAGATGAGGGGGCAGAGAGAGAGGAAAATCAAAATGATTTTGACTGAACAGCAAGTTTATCAAGGTATAGTAATAAATATAATTTTTTTTTTTTATTTTTAATTATGTTGACATCACCATTACATATAGCCCCATGTGGACATTCTCAAGCAAAATGTTTCTTTTGTTCCATCAAACAAAACAGACATTGAGAATTTAATTACTGAACTCAAACCTGAGGAGTAGCCAAGAACAATCTTTTAATAATTCCTTGTGTAGATGTAATGCTGCTAACCCACTCCTTATTCTACCTGTGGCACTTTTTGAAAAATTATGTAAGGTTGATTTAAGAAAAAATTGCAAATAAAGAGTGGCTTCTATAATTTAGATTTAGAAAATGCCTGTAGTAAGTGAGTTATCTAATGACAGATCTGTTAGGATCGTGAAGCTTGATAAGTGGGGAGGAGTAGTATTAATAAATGCTATTAATTATTCCAGTAAAATGTTTGAATGATAATTTTTTGGGGTATCTTTAAAATTAAGAGGCAAGGTTGTAGAAAATTAAAACAGAAATGACACAGTGATGCAGGCCTTTTGTTTACATCTTGAAAGGGTTATTGAGCAGCTTTGTATCTGTTTATTTGCTAGTTCTTATGACTTCCATCAGGGGTGTCTGAGTGCAATTAATAGGATTATGCCTTTGACAGTATGAGAACTGTTTGTCATATATAAACATGCATGTATATTTTATTTAGGTACTTAATATGCTAATTTTTACCAGAGTTTCAGCTTTGCATTATAGGCTGAATGTTTTATATTTGTTTTTTATGATGAATGTGGTATTTGGGATTTTGCAAGCTGGGGTTTAGGTCAGGAGAATAGTATAACTAAAGAGTCAGCTAATTGTTTTATATGTTATGTGACCACTCCAAGTATTTTTATTGGTTTATGGTGACTTAAATACAAGTATTTTGAGATGTCATTGTATCTGAAGAAGCATTGTGGAAGCAACGTGAAAGCGCTCATACTTCATTAAACTCAAGTTATCTTTTAACTGCTGTGTCTGCTGCCTTCTTGGTTTTGCCCTTTGATTACATTTTGTGCTAGGAGATGGTTTTATCCATTGACATGGTGAGATTTTTGTGACTTTATCTTTAAAATTAAATTAATATGACACGTTAAAATGGATGACTAGCTTAACGGTGTTTTTATGGATCAAGTGTTTCCTTTTGATATGAGAGATTTTTTGATAGTGAAACATCATATTATACCATTTAATTCTGGGATTCTCAAAACACACAAGGATAGTAATGACACATACCTGTGCCATATAGTAGCTTCTGCAGGCTGTAGACTTAACTCCTAGCCAAGTATGTCAATTGTAAGTTAAAAATGAATGTGCTTAAAGATTTTTGGCCCTGTCTTAGGAAGTTTGCTGATCTTGAATTTAAACATTATGTTGTTTTCGCACTATTGATGTTAAAATTTTATTTTTCATGATCCTTCATCAAATTGGATTAGAATGGTTTCATAAGGCTTTGGCTGTGGGACTTGAACTGAACCACAGTGACATTAATATTACCAGTGAATTTATAGAAATGATCCTAAAGAATAATTTTATTTATTTTGAGTAGTAGTACCATCAGGTGAGCAGTGTGGCAATGGGGCTGATTATTTTTGCATGTGTAGTGTTTTAATATAAGGAGACCAAGTTTATTTTCAATAGTGAGTATTATAA